>NC_056461.1:42244940-42322440 GCF_018296145.1 Oncorhynchus tshawytscha
ATCTCTGCTCACCTCATTGAGGTATTCTGTTTGAGGTGAGCAGAGATCCTTAATGTAGACTATTTACCAAGAAGAGTTTTCATCTATATATTTCGTAGTTGTCTATTTACCACCACAAACCGATGCACTAAGACGGCACTCAACGAGCTGTATAGGACTGTAAACAAACAAGAAAATGCCCATCCAGAGGCCGTTCTCCTAGTAGCCGGTGATTTTAATGCAGGAAAACTGAAATCCGTCTTACCTCATTTCTACCAGCATGTCACCTGTGCAACTGGAGGCGAAAAAAAGTCTACCTTTACTCCAAAAACAGAGATGCATACAAAGCTATCACTCGCCCTCCATTTGGCATAACTGACCATAACTCTATCCTCCTGAATCATACTTACAAGCAAAAACTCAAACAGGCACATCAGTTACTGGCTTCAGTAATACGTGTATCGACGGAGTCATCCCCACAGTGACCGTACGTACATATCCCAACCAGAAGCCATGGATAGCAGGCAATATTCGTACTGAGGTAAAGGCTAGACCTGTCACTTTCAAAGAGTGGGACACGAACCCGGATGTTTATAAGACATACAAAACATCAATACAGGACTAAGATTGAATCCTACTACACCGGCTCTGACACTCGTTGGATGTGGCAGGACTTGCAAACTATCACGGGTTACAAAGGGAAACCCAGACGCGAGCTGCCCAGTGACACAAGCCTACCAGACGAGCTAAATGCCTTCTATGCTCAGTTAGAGGCAAGCAACACTGAACCATGCTTGAAGGCACCAGCTGTTCAGGACGACTGTGTGGTCACGCTCTCTGTGGCCGATGTGAGTAAGACCTTTAAACAGGTCAACGTTCACAAGACCACAGGACCAGACAGATTACCAGGATGAGTACTCAGAGCATGCGCTGACCAGCTGGCAAGTGTCTTCACTGACATTTTCAACCTCTCCCTGACCCCAGTCTGTAATACCAACATGTTGCAAGCAGATCACCATAGTCCCCGTGCCCAAGAACAACTAGGTAACCTGTCTAAATGACTAACGCCCCGTAGCGCTCACATCTGTGGCCATGAAATGCTTTGAAAAGCTGATCCTGGTTCACATCAACACCATCATCCCAGACACACTGGACTCACTCCAACTCACATACAACTGATCCAATCTCTATTGCCCTCCACACTGCCCTTTCCCACTTGGACAAAAGGAACACCTACGTGAGAATGCTATTCATTGACTGACTACAGCTCAGCATTCAACACCATAGCGCCCTCCAAGCTCATCACCAAGCTAAGGACCCTGGGACTGAACATCTCCCTCTGCAACTGGATCATGGATTTCCTGTCGGGAAGCCCCCAGGTAGTAAAGGTAGGCAACAACACATCCGCCACACTGACCCTTAAAACACGGAGGCCTCTCAGGGGTGAGTGCTCAGTCCCCTCCTGTACTCACTGTTCACCCACGACTGCATGGCCAAGCACAACTCCAACACCATCATTAAGTCTGTTGACAACATAACAGTGGTAGGCCTGATCACCGACGGTGATGAGACAACCTATAGGGAGGAGGTCAGAGACCTAGCAGTGTGGTGCCCGGATAACAACCTCTCCCTCAACGTCAGCAAGACCAAGGAGCTGATTGTGGACTACAGGAAACGAGGGGTCGAGCCCCGCCCCCATTCACATCGACAGGGCTGTAGTGGAGTGGGTCGAGAGCTTGAAGTTTCTCTGTGTCCACATCACTAAGGATCTATCATGGTCCAAACACACCAACACAGCAGTGAAGAGGGCACGACAAAGCCTCTTCCCCCCTCAGGAGGCTGAAAAGATTTGGCATGGGGCCCCTCAGATGCTCAAAATGTTTTACAGCAGGCACCTTCGAGAGCATCTTGACTGGCTGCATCACCGGTTGGTATGGCAACTGCTTGGCATCCGACCGCAAGGTGCAACAGAAGGTAGTGCGTACGTCCCAGTACATCACTGGGGCTGAGCTCCCTGCCATCCAGGACCTCTATACCAGGCGGTGTCAGAGGAAGGCCCTAAGAATGGTCAAAGACTCCAGCCACCCCATTCATAGAATGTTCTCTCTGCTACAGCACGGAAAGCGGTACCAACGCACCAAGTCTGAAACTATCAAGACCCTGAACAGCTTCTACCCCCCAAGCCATAAGCCTTCTAAATATACTGAACAAAAATATAAATGCAACATGCAACAATTTCAACGATTTTACAGAGCTTCAGTGAGGAAATAAAGAAATCAGTCAATTGAAATAAATGCATTAGGCCCTAATCTTGGATTTCACTCAGTCATAGGTGGGCCTGGTAGGGCATAGGCCCACCCACTAGGGTGCCAGGCCCAACCAATCAGAATGAGTTTTTCCCCACAAAAGGGCTTTATTACAGACAGAAATACTCCTCAGTTTCATCAGCTGTCCAGGTGGCTGGTTTCAGACAATCTAACAGGTGAAGAAGCCGGATGTTGAGGTTCTGGGCTGACGTGGTTACATGTGGTCTGAGGTTGTGAGGGTGTTGAGGTTCTGGGCTGGCGTGGTTACATGTGGTCTGAGGTTGTGAGGGTGTTGAGGTTCTGGGCTGACGTGGTTACATGTGGTCTGATGTTGTGAGGGTGTTGAGGTTCTGGGCTGACGTGGTTACATGTGGTCTGATGTTGTGAGGGTGTTGAGGTTCTGGGCTGGCATGGTTACATGTGGTCTGAGGTTGTGAGGGTGTTGAGGTTCTGGGCTGGCGTGGTTACATGTGGTCTGAGGTTGTGAGGGTGTTGAGGTTCTGGGCTGGCGTGGTTACATGTGGTCTGAGGTTGTGAGGGTGTTGAGGTTCTGGGTTGCCGTGGTTACATGTGGTCTGCGGTTGTGAGGATGTTGAGGTTCTGGGCTGGCATGGTTACATGTGGTCTGAGGTTGTGAGGGTGTTGAGGTTCTGGGCTGGCGTGGTTACATGTGGTCTGATGTTGTGAGGGTGTTGAGGTTCTGGGCTGGCATGGTTACATGTGGTCTGAGGTTGTGAGGGTGTTGAGGTTCTGGGCTGGCGTGGTTACATGTGGTCTGAGGTTGTGAGGATGTTGAGGTTCTGGGTTGCCGTGGTTACATGTGGTCTGCGGTTGTGAGGCCTGTTGGAAGTGCTGCCAGATTCTCTACAACGACGTTGGAGGTGGCTTACTGTATTGTATGGTAGAGAAATTAACATTCATTTTCCCCTGGTGGATTTTTCTCCAGCTCTGGTGGACATTCCTGCAGTCAGCATGCCAATTGCACGCTTCCTCAAAACTTGAGACATCTGTGGAATTATGTGGTGTGACAAAACTGCACATTTTAGAGTGGCCTTTTTTCAGCTCATGAAACATGGGACCAACACTTGACATGTTGCATTTTATATTTTTGTTCAGTATAGTTAGTTAAATAGTTAACCAATAACTACCCACTAACCTTTTTGACTAATCACATATGCTACTGCTACTGTTTACTATCGCTAACTTTATTCCTATAACATAAATATTATGTACATATCTACCTCACTTACCTCATACCCCTGCACATCAACTAGGTACTGGTACCCTGGGTATGTAGCCAAGTTATTACCTGGTACTTCCTGTATATAACCTAGTTATCATCGACTCAGTATTGGTACCCTGGATATGTAGCCAAGTTATTACCTGGTACTTCCTGTATATAACCTAGTTATCATCGACTCAGTATTGGTACCCTGGGTATGTAGCCAAGTTATTACCTGCTACTTCCTGTATATAACCTAGTTATCATCGACTCAGTACTGGTACCCTGGGTATGTAGCCAAGTTATTACCTGCTACTTCCTGTATATAACCTAGTTATCATCGACTCAGTACTGGTACCCTGGGTATGTAGCCAAGTTATTACCTGCTACTTCCTGTATATAGTTATCATCGACTCAGTACTTTTACCCTGGGTATGTAGCCAAGTTATTACCTGGTACTTCCTGTATATAACCTAGTTATCATCGACTCAGTATTGGTACCCTGGGTATGTAGCCAAGTTATTACCTGGTACTACCTGTATATAACCAAGTTATCATCGACTCAGTACTGGTACCCTGGGTATGTAGCCAAGTTATTACCTGGTACTTCCTGTATATAACCTAGTTATCATTGACTCAGTACTGGTACCCGTGTATATAGCCAAGTTATTACCTGGTACTTCCTGTATATAACCTAGTTATCATCGACTCAGTACTGGTACCCTGGGTATGTAGCCAAGTTATTACCTGGTACTTCCTGTATATAACCTAGTTATCATCGACTCAGTACTGGTACCCTGGGTATGTAGCCAAGTTATTACCTGGTACTTCCTGTATATAACCTAGTTATCATTGACTCAGTACTGGTACCCTGGGTATGTAGCCAAGTTATTACCCGGTACTTCCTGTATATAACCTAGTTATCATCGACTCAGTACTGGTACCCTGGGTATGTAGCCAAGTTATTACCTGGTACTTCCTGTATATAACCTAGTTATCATCAACTCAGTACTGGTACCCTGGGTATGTAGCCAAGTTATTACCTGGTACTTCCTGTATATAACCTAGTTATCATCGACTCAGTACTGGTACCCTGGGTATGTAGCCAAGTTATTACCTGGTACTTCCTGTATATAACCTAGTTATCATCGACTCAGTACTGGTACCCTGGGTATGTAGCCAAGTTATTACCTGGTACTTCCTGTATATAACCAAGTTATCATCGACTCAGTACTGGTAACCTGGGTATGTAGCCAAGTTATTACCTGGTACTTCCTGTATATAACCTAGTTATCATCGACTCAGTACTGGTACCCTGGGTATGTAGCCAAGTTATTACCTGGTACTACCTGTATATAACCAAGTTATCATCGACTCAGTACTGGTACCCTGGGTATGTAGCCAAGTTATTACCTGGTACTTCCTGTATATAACCAAGTTATCATCGACTCAGTACTGGTAACCTGGGTATGTAGCCAAGTTATTACCTGGTACTTCCTGTATATAACCAAGTTATCATCGACTCAGTACTGGTACCCTGGGTATGTAGCCAAGTTATTACCTGGTACTTCCTGTATATAACCTAGTTATCATCGACTCAGTACTGGTACCCCGTGTATATAGCCAAGTTATTACCTGGTACTTCCTGTATATAACCTAGTTATCATTGACTCAGTACTGGTACCCTGGGTATGTAGCCAAGTTATTACCTGGTACTTCCTGTATATAACCTAGTTATCATCGACTCAGTACTGGTACCCTGGGTATGTAGCCAAGTTATTACCTGGTACTTCCTGTATATAACCTAGTTATCATCGACTCAGTACTGGTACCCTGGGTATGTAGCCAAGTTATTACCCGGTACTTCCTGTATATAACCTAGTTATCATCGACTCAGTACTGGTACCCTGGGTATGTAGCCAAGTTATTACCTGGTACTTCCTGTATATAACCAAGTTATCATCGACTCAGTACTGGTAACCTGGGTATGTAGCCAAGTTATTACCTGGTACTTCCTGTATATAACCTAGTTATCATCGACTCAGTACTGGTAACCTGGGTATGTAGCCACGTTATTACCTGGTACTTCCTGTATATAACCAAGTTATCATCGACTCAGTACTGGTAACCTGGGTATGTAGCCAAGTTATTACCTGGTACTTCCTGTATATAACCAAGTTATCATCGACTCAGTACTGGTACCCTGGGTATGTAGCCAAGTTATTACCTGGTACTTCCTGTATATAACCTAGTTATCATCGACTCAGTACTGGTACCCCGTGTATATAGCCAAGTTATTACCTGGTACTTCCTGTATATAGTTATCATTGACTCAGTACTGGTACCCCGTGTATATAGCCAAGTTATTACCTGGTACTTCCTGTATATAACCTAGTTATCATCGACTCAGTACTGGTACCCCGTGTATACAGCCAAGTCATCGTTACTCATTGTGATTTCTTTTAATTTTTTTTTTACATGTTATTACTTTTCTATTGTGTCTCTATTTTCTTTCTCTCTGCATTGTTGGGAAAGGCCCTGAGTAAGTAAGCATTTCACTGTTGGTCTACACCAACGCATGTGACAAATAAAATGTGATTTGATTAGACGGGGTTACTCACTGGGTTGTCCGGGACAGCTGAGGGCCTTCTCCAGCTCCTCCATCGCTCCCTTCTTCTTCTTTAGTTTCTTGACCAGAGAGTCCACAGCCTTCTCTGCCCACTTCTCCTCTTCATCCCCTTGTTTCCATCCCAGAAGCCTCTTCACTGCAGGGCTGGTGAAGGAGAAGAGGGATGTGATGGAGGTGGAGGAATGCATGATGAGGGAGGGAGGGTGCTTTGTAGAGATGGATGGAGGGAGGGAGGGTGCTATGTAGAGATGGATGGAGGGAGGGTGCTATGTAGAGATGGATGGAGGGAGGGAGGGTGCTATGTAGAGATGGAGGAAGGGAGGGTGCTATGTAGAGATGGAGGAAGGGAGGGTGCTATGTAGATATGGGTGGAGGGGGGAGGGTGCTATGTAGAGATGGAGGGAGGGAGGGTGCTATGTAGAGATGGAGGAAGGGAGGGTGCTATGTAGATATGGGTGGAGGGAGGGAGGGTGCTATGTAGAGATGGAGGAAGGGAGGGTGCTATGTAGAGATGGGTGGAGGGGGGAGGAGAACCACCACTTCGGGTGAAAGAGGGAGGGAATGTGATGAGAGGAGGTGAGAGGGGGGGGGGACAGGGAAATAGAAGAGGAGCGTGATGGATGGATTGTTTCCCAGATGGCTAAAGGAGAGCAGGAACGAGGGATCAGGGATGGAGCTCGAAGAGGAGTGTGAGTTGTCTATGTAAACAGAAACTGGGATTCATTAGTTCCGTTGGTGCTTCCTGAAGAGACCAGGAGTAGGGAGGAAGGTCTGGAATGGAGGTGGGAATGTTGGAATAATCCCAAATATCTTATTTTTCTCTTTCTCCCTCTCTCTCTCAGCAGAAATACAGTCTGGTCAGAATGGTAGCCTCCGGTCATGAATGTTATTCCTCGTGCAGGTCAGGTTTCAGTCATCTGACCAGAGAAGAGAGAGATGAAATTAGGCGCTAATTTAACAGAAACAAAGAGCTGTTCAGCAGGGCTGTGAGTCATATGAACCAGAGGTTAAATACAACAGAAGACTTAGGAGAGAATTAGGACTAGGACACTGAATCAAGTCTATGGGGACTATAGGGATGTCTATGACCTTCAGAAAGTCTTCATACCCCTTTGACAAATTCCACATTAGCCTGAATTCAAAATGGATTCAATTGATTTTTTTCTCTCTCACCCATCTACAGACAATGCCCCATAATGACATCACAATACCCCATAATGACATCACAATACCCCATAATGACATCACAATAACCCATAATGACATCACAATACCCCATAGTGACGAAGTGAAAACATGTTTTTAGAAGTTGCCGGAGAGGAAGGAAACTGCTCAGGGATTTCTATCTACATTGTGTCCCACCACCTGCCAACCCCTCATTTACGCTACTGGTACTCTCTGTTCATCATATATGCATAGTAACTTTAACCATATCTACATGTACATACTACCTCAATCAACCTGACTAACCGGTGTCTGTATGTAGCCTCGCTACTTTCATAGCCTCTCTACTATATACAGCCTGTCTTTTTACTGTTGTTTTATTTCTTTACTTACCTATTGTTCACCTAATACCTTCTTTGCACTATTGGTTAGAGCCTGTAAGTAAGCATTTCACTGTAAGGTCTACACTTGTTGTATTCGGTGCACGTGACAAATAAACTTTGATTTGATTTGATGAGGCCAATGGTGACTTTAAAACAGTTACAGAGTTTAATGGCTCTGATAGAAGAAGAATGAGGATGGATGTTGGGGAATAATCAGAATTGGTGGGTAACATAGGTAAGATGTTTTATATTCATCATATGTTTGTAAGTTACTTCTCATCAGAATGTGTTTGTATAATACTATGGCAGGGTTGCAGTATCTGTTCTCTGTCAAGACTAAGTTGCTTGGGCCGGAGAGAGGGGAGAGGTCAAGCGTAGATCTCTTGGCTCCACAATGTCTGTGTGCCAGTCAGTGTGTCTCTGTGATCTTGTCAAGATAGGATGGATTTGATATCTGCCTGTTGATACGGAGGATTGGTTTATGGTTCTGAGTTTGAGAAGAGAACATGTTTTAGGAGACAAAGCTGAACGATGAATTATGCCGATGCTGTCTTATCCTGTGTGTGTCTTTGCTATAAAGGATCTCAGTTGAAATGTGGTTGGAACTCTCAGAGAATTCATTGATAGACACTGAATTGATCTGAGAGTCACAGGGTTGTGATAGAGCTCATATAATTAAAGATGGACTTTGTGATAACTAACTCTGACTTGTGTGTGGTTTGCTCTCATGATTTGGTAAATAGAGGAAATTTCCACGACATAGATCAACAACATTGTAGTTACTCCACAATACTAACCTAATTGACAGAGTGAAGAGAAGCTTGTATACAATAAAATATATAAACATGCTTCCTGTTTGCAACAAGTCACGTAGGTAATACTGCAAAAATGTGGCTAAGAAATTAACTTTATGTCCTGAATATAAAGCGTTATGTTTGGGGCAAATCCAACACATCACTGAGTACCACTCTTCATATGTTCAAGCATGGTGGTGGCTGCATCATGTTATGGGTCTGCTTGTAATCGGCAAGGACAAGGGAGTTTTTAAGGAAAAATAGAAACAAATACAGCTATAACCATCGGCAAAATTCCAGAGGAAAACCTGGTTCAGTCTACTTTCCAACAGACACTGGGAGACTAATTCACCTTTCAGCAGGACAATAACTTAAAACACAAGGCCAAATCTTCACTGGAGTTGCTTACCAAGAATACATTGAATGTTCCTGAGTGGCCTAGTTACAGTTTTGAGTGAAATCAACTTGAGAATCTATGGCAAGACATAAAAATGGATGTCTAGCAATGATCAACAACCAACTTGACAGAGCTTGAAGAATTCTTTAAAGAATAATGGGCAAATATTGTACAATCCAGATGTGCAAAGCTCTTAGAGACTCAACCAAAAAAAAGACTCACAGCTGTAATCGCTGCCAAAGGTGCTTCTACAAAGTTTGGACTCAGTGTACATCCCTCTGTCTCATAGCGAGGAGCCCCACAGTCTGGCCAGCATAGGTCACACCACTCACAGATGGACAGACAGACAGACAGACAGCATAGGTCACACCACTCACAGATGGACGGACAGACAGACAGCATGGAAACGGAAACATTCTGATCCAGACAGGCATGCTTTCCCTCTCTCTCTCTCTAGCTTACTCTCTCTGTCTCTCTCTAGCTTGCTCTCTCTCTCTCTCTCTAGCTTACTCTCTCTCTCTCTCTCTCTCTCTAGCTCCCTCTCTCTCGGTCTCTCTCTCTCTCTCTCTCTCTAGCTCCCTCTCTCTGCCATGTAGTCAGGCTGACTACAACATTACCTAATGTGCTATTCATAAGCTACTGTACTGGTAGATGGAAGAACTCAGATATTTGCTTTAAATAAACAACTTTAATGTGACAGCATCCTTTCTCTCTCTCTCTCCTTCTCCTCCCATTCAAAAAGAGGGGATATTTATTCCATTGTAAAACAGTCTATGGAAGCCTACACAGAGTAGTCCGGTAGTTGAGTCGTTTATGTGGTCTTGTAAAAGAGTGATTGTTGTGATTTTCAGTCCTAGGTTTTCTCCTGAAAAACCCTGGCTACTGTTTATGATCTGTTGCTCTTCATGAACCATGAACCTCTCCTGGACTGAGATGACAACAAAAGGAATGTAATTGTTATAATCATGATATATCTGGATTAAAATCCATACCACATATAAATAATGTACTAGCCTGGGGAACATAGGAATGCCAAACATGCCGTGCGCAAGCATCACTATAATTCAGCAGCAGACACGTGAGTTATGCTGTGCCGACGCGCAGCACTCAGTTCGATCGGCTACAGGACAGAAACTCTTGTCTTTCTTCAGTTCAGTCAGTCACGGTCAATTAAGAAATTCAATCATCTGACACCACATATTTAGTTTATATGTTAGTTGGAAAAGTAGCCTATAATAACAGCGTGGGTTTGTATTTTGGCTAAATGTGGTGCGCACTACAGGCGCTCAACGCCCACTGCACTTGAATGCGGCAGCGCGGCACCAGCGCGTCTGTTCCGCTCTGCCTGCGTTGACTCCTTTCTGAAGCTGGCGTCACTCAGTCTACGGGCTGAGATAGGCTTAATTACCTAATGCTTTATCATCAGCACACAACCCCGAAGGTAAACACACCAGTTTCCCTTTACTACGAGAACGTTTTTTTCTTTTGTACATGACATGTTGAGGACGAGGTCCCCTCCCCAGCCCTCTGCACAGTTACACACTATCACAGAGCGACAAGGTAACCGCTTTCCGCATAGTCGTAGGTTACATATGCATGACAATTTCTTCCTACTATTTCACAATGTTGTTTCCCACTATAGCCAAAAGGCCAACCACGCTTTTAAACGGCACATTAACTTCCTATGAACACACAATAACCTAAGATCATTATTAAATATAAGGTGAAATAAAAACGTTTGAGATAAAATAAAGTTAATCAGACATTTGAAAATGTTTGTCATGCTGTCATGCTGATATTGTTTCACCTACCTACACTGTAAAAGGGTTACTGTGAATTTGACAGTAGCTGACAGGCAAATACAGTAAAATGCTGTATTTCATATTACAGCACACCTACTGTAAGATTAATACAGTATCAAAGCAAGTACACACAGTAAAATACAGTAAAAAACGAAGTCTTCAGTAATCTGAATGAATTAATGGATGTTTGAAATTGATTGAGGTGAGTGGTTTTATTTCCCACGTCTTATACTGTAATAATGACATATGATTGGTGCGAGCAGTTTGGCAGCTAGGTAAAGCTTTAAAACATGAACATATATTAATTCATATTTTTGGTGTTTTATATCAGCGGCACTTCTAAAGGCCTTTATAACAAATGCTTCCACACTGGCAGTGACTACATGGTAAAAATGCTCAACCCTTTCAAGGTTTAAGACTTGCTGCAACTACAATCTGTCTCCTACACACATTGAAGGAGCACTATAACCATATAGGAGTTAAATTGGTACAGCATTCTCACTCAGGGGTGCAACATGTAGAGCACGCCTCTAGATATGTTAATGAGCCAGAATCAACAATACCGTGCACCCACTAGTGGTCAAAAGGTTTTTGTCACTCCAAAAATACAGTATGGTACTGTATTCTGCGGGGTGGAATTACAGTACCGTTCAAAATACAGCAATTCCATTCCCACCCACAACATTTTCCCACAATGCACCATAATGTACAGTATGTAAGACGTTTGAGAGTATTTTACTGTTGATAATACCCAAAATGACCGTATCATTTACCATTTTCCACTACACTGTACCCTTAAACCACATGCTCCTGTAAGTGATAGCCTACAATAACCCCCTAGAAGACCCACACAAAGTTATTAATATGCTTTAAAAAAGGTACATTTTTCATCTCTCACCTCTGCTGTGTGATGTCCATTCACTACAGCGCTTCACTGTTGTGAAAGACGGGGGCAATTCCTGTCCCTCTGTTCCTGCGTGTGATGTCTGGCTGCCCAGTTGAGCGTGGCGCGGATAGAGCAAGGTGGGGAGCGTGTTTGCTAGGAGCCCTTGAGCCTCCACGAGCCGAGCGGAGCGCCACAACCCCGGCGTCAGCCAGGCTGGAGCCGCAGTGCCTGCGTGCCAGATCCCTCCGCCAGCCAGCCTGCCCCTGGAACTTTCCCAGGATTCGAGAAAGATTCAGACAGACAGCAGCGGTGTGCTCTCTCTCTGTCTCTCTCTCTCTCTCTCTCTCTCTGTCTCTCTCTCAATTCAATTCAATTCAAGGGCTTTATTGGCATGGGAAACATGTGTTAACATTGCCAAAGCAAGTGAGGTAGATAATATATAAAGTGAATATATAAAGTGAAATCTCTCTGTCTCTCTCTGTCTCTGTTTGCAGCTCATCCTAAAGTCATGATCGACAACACTGCAAAACTATTTGGATTTCTATTGCTCTTACAGAATTAATAGCCCACTATGAATAAATGAATGAATGAACCTAGTAGAGTGAATATGTATGGTTGGGTAGGCTGAGTATAAGGTATGAGGATATTTTTATTTATTTAACCTTCATTTAACTGACATTGATCGGCTCAGAATCGGCTCAGAATTCAAACATAATTTTTCCACTTATCAAATATCTGTCACTCTATGTCGTGTAATGTTGATGTCTGAAATGCACAACATAACAACTTCATATCCTATTATTCTACTCCAGGTTATTAGGAGAGGGGCGGCAGGTAGCCTAGTGGTTCGAGGCAGGTAGCCTAGTGGTTCGAGGCAGGTAGCCTAGTGGTTCGAGGCAGGTAGCCTAGTGGTTCGAGGCAGGTAGCCTAGTGGTTAGAGGCAGGTAGCCTAGTGGTTAGAGGCAGGTAGCCTAATGGTTCGAGGCAGGTAGCCTAGTGGTTCGAGGCAGGTAGCCTAGTGGTTAGAGGCAGGTGGCCTAGTGGTTCGAGGCAGGTAGCCTAGTGGTTCGAGGCAGGTAGCCTAGTGGTTCGAGGCAGGTAGCCTAGTGGTTAGAGGCAGAGGTATGTAGCCTAGTGGTTAGAGGTATGTAGCCTAGTGGTTAGAGGTATGTAGCCTAGTGGTTAGAGGCATGTAGCCTAGTAGTTAGAGGCAGGTAGCCTAGTGGTTAGAGGCAGGTAGCCTAGTGGTTAGAGGCAGGTAGCCTAGTGGTTAGAGGCAGGTAGCCTAGTAGTTAGAGGCAGGTAGCCTAGTTGTTCGAGGCAGGTAGCCTAGTGGTTCGAGGCAGGTAGCCTAGTGGTTCGAGGCAGGTAGCCTAGTGGTTCGAGGCAGGTAGCCTAGTGGTCAGAGGCAGGTAGCCTAGTGGTCAGAGGTATGTAGCCTAGTGGTTAGAGGCAGGTAGCCTAGTGGTTAGAGGTATGGTAGCCTAGTGGTTAGAGGCATGTAGCCTAGTGGTTAGAGGCAGGTAGCCTAGTGGTCAGAGGTATGTAGCCTAGTGGTTAGAGACAGGTAGCCTAGTGGTTAGAGGTATGTAGCCTAGTGGTCAGAGGTATGTAGCCTAGTGGTTAGAGACAGGTAGCCTAGTGGTTAGAGGCATGTAGCCTAGTGGTCCGAGGCAGGTAGCCTAGTGGTTAGAGGCAGGTAGCCTAGTGGTCCGAGGCAGGTAGCCTAGTGGTTAGAGGCAGGTAGCCTAGTGGTTAGAGGCAGGTAGCCTAGTTGTTCGAGGCAGGTAGCCTAATGGTTCGAGGCAGGTAGCCTAGTGGTTAGAGGCAGGTAGCCTAGTGGTTCGAGGCAGGTAGCCTAGTGGTTCGAGGCAGGTAGCCTGGTTCGAGGCAGGTTCGAGGCAGGTAGCCTAGTGGTCAGAGGTGGTTATGTAGCCTAGTGGTTCGAGGCAGGTAGCCTAGTGGTTAGAGGCAGGTAGCCTAGTGGTTAGAGGCATGTAGCCTAGTGGTTAGAGGCATGTAGCCTAGTGGTTAGAGACAGGTAGCCTAGTGGTTAGAGGCAGGTAGCCTAGTGGTTAGAGGCATGTAGCCTAGTGGTTAGAGGCATGTAGCCTAGTGGTTAGAGGCAGGGTTAGCCCTAGTGGTTAGAGGCAGGTAGCCTAGTGGTTAGAGGTATGTAGCCTAGTGGTTAGAGTTATGTAGCCTAGTGGTTAGAGGCAGGTAGCCTAGTGGTCAGAGGTATGTAGCCTAGTGGTTAGAGACAGGTAGCCTAGTGGTTAGAGGTAGGTAGCCTAGCCAAAAGGTTGCAAGATCGAATCCCTGAGCTGACAAGGTAAAAAAATCTGTCGTTCTGCCCCTGAACAAGGCAATTAACCCACTGTTCCTAGGCCGTCATTTAAAATACGTTTTTCTTCTTAACTGACTTGCCTAGTTAAATGAAGGTAAAATAAATAGAAGTTGTTGGCTAGAGAGCACCACAGCATGTGTGCACTGTAAACACTTTAATTTCAACAGTAAAATACCTTAAATGGGTACCATAGAATTAATGTTGTAGATTGCATTGCATTATGGGTAAAATATGGCTATTAAGTGTAATTGGAATCCTCCTGTAAAAAAAAGTCTCTAAATTGCTGTATTTCTTTACAGTAATTTCTTTATTTCTTTATTTAACTAGACAAGTCAGTTAAGAAGGGTTAACTGGTCTAGGAACAGTGGAACAGTGGGTTAACTGGTCTAGGAACAGTGGGTTAACTGGTCTAGGAACAGTGGGTTAACTGGTCTAGGAACAGTGGGTTAACTGGTCTAGGAACCGTGGGTTAACTGGTCTAGGAACCGTGGGTTAACTGGTCTAGGAACAGTGGGTTAACTGGTCTAGGAACAGTGGGTTAACTGGTCTAGGAACAGTGGGTTAACTGTTCAGGGGCAGAACGACAGATTTGTACCTTGTCAGCTCAGGGGTTTGAACTTGCAACCTTCCGGTTACTAGTCCAACACTCTAACCACTAGGCCACCTTGCCGCCTTTGTCTCCAAGAAGTTATTTACAAAAGTTATTTACAAAAGTATGTGGACACCCTTGAAATAAGTGGATTCCGCTATTTCAGCCACACCCTGTTGCTGACAGGTGTATACAATCGAGCACACAGCCATGCAATCTCCATAGACAAACATTGGCAGTAGAAGATCTCAGTGACTCTCAATGTGAAACTGCCATAGGATGCCACCTTTCCAACAAGTCAGTTAGATCAAATTTCTTCCCTGCTAGAGCTGCCCCCGGTAAACTGTAAGTGCTGTTATTGTGAAGTGGAAACGTCTAGGAGCAACAATGTCACAGCCGCAAAGTGGTAGGCCACACAAGCTGGGGCTGTTTTTCATGGTTCGGGTTTGGCCCCTTAATTTCAGTGAAGGGAATCTTAACACTACAGCATACAATGACATTCTAGACGATTCTGTGCTTCCAACTTTGTGGCAACAGTTTGGGGAAAGCCCTTTCCTGTTTCAGCATGACAATGCCCCCTGTGCACAAAGCGAGGTCCAAACAGAAATGGTTTGTCGAGATCGGTGTTGAAAAACTTGACTGGCCTGCACAGAGCCCTGACCCCAACCCCATCGGACACCTTCGGGATGAATTGGAACGCCGACTGCGAGCCAGGCCTAATCACCCAACATCAGTGCCCGACCTCACTAATTGTGGCTCTTGTGGCTGAATAGAAGCAAGTCCCCGCAGCAATGTTCCAACATCTAGTGGAAAGCCTTCCCAGAAGAGTGGAGGCTGTTATAGCAGCAAAAGGAGGGACCAACTCCATATTAATGCCAATGATTTTGGAATGAGATGTTCGAGGAGCAGGTGTCCACATACTTTTGGTCATGTAGTGTATCTGGCTGTGTTGTCAAAATCACTACATGTCCCATTGAGTCAAACGACTAGAAACGTCCAGCAACGCCTGTGGATCTCAAAACTGAACTTGAATCCTTAACACTTAGGCTCCTTCCTGTGTGGTGCAGCGGTCTAAGGCACTGCATCTCAGTGCTAGAGGCATCACTACAGACACCCTGGTTCAAATCCAGGCTGTATCACAGCGGTCTAAGGCACTGCATCTCAGTGTTAGAGGAGTCATTACAGACACCCTGGTTCAATCCTCTGCTGTATCACAACAGGCTGTGATTGGGAGTCCCGTAGGGGCAGTACACAATTGGCCCAGTGTCATCTTGGTTCGGCCATCATAGTAAATAAGAATTTGTTCTTGTTTAACTGGCTTGCCTAGTTGAATAAAAACATAAATAAAATAATTTGCCACTTTTGTCTTATGACATGAGTGACAAATCGCTCGAACCAGTCATGACTATTCAATAAAACAATAAAACAACACATTTTCAAGTGAATTTCTTAGTTAAATGATTGTATAACTAGCAAATGGGTTTGGAAGTTGAGGGTGGAGTATTTATGAAGTTAGGCAATGAGGACGAAAACGAGCATAGTTCAGCTAGCCAACTACTTTTGCCAAGGAAAACCGGGGACAGGATATAGCTCGGCGCACATGCGAACTATGCTAATTCAGGACAGATTGTAGTTTTTATGCCTGGATATCGGGAGCTGTCGGCAAACGGTTTGATTAAAGAAATTCAGAGACTGAAACGAATACATCATATTTAAGGAGAACAAATCGATATAAATACAATAAATCAGCTGTGACTTTCCTATTTCCTATATTAAAACAAAGCTTAAAACGATGTTTGAGTGAACCTGAATCCAGAAGATAAACCCGGTACTCTTACCGCTCTATGTATATGGCATACAGGTTACTGCAAAAATGAAGGAAACACCAACATAAAGAGTCTTAATAGGGGGTTGGGCCACCACGAACCACCAGAACAGCTTCAATGCGCATTCTCATATATTCTACAAGTGTCTGAAATGATTGGTTTAGCCTAGTCAGTGTATTAGTCAGTGTACTTCTGTACCTAATTTGAATCTGAAATAGCCTTGTTTCTATGCAAAAGAGGGATGAGGAAGGACCAGAAATATGTGTGAACTGTTTGATACTGGGATGAGAGAAACACACATTCACTGCGTGCTTAGCGCTTCTCCGTGAGCGGGTTGGATGTAGGTACCTTGAGTCACGACCCACTCTGCACAGACGTCAATTAAACGTATATTCCACGTTGGTTCAATTTCATTTCATTGAAATGAGTGGAAACAACATTGATTCAACCAGTGTGACAGGTCTCCTGACTACTTTTCCACACTACGCTCTGGACACGATCCATCAGAGTCCCGATAAATATGGTTCGAGAGGATCTTTCTCGAAATGGATGCGCGTAAAATTGGACGTATTGTTAAGTTCCACAGCAGTTGCTGTAAACTGTGAAAATGTCAAACTTCTAGACTGACTGTCGCCAGTCGGGCTTGCGTCATTAACGGACCAGGCACGGCACTCAGACAATACGGGTTGTATACATCCGCAATGAACAGCAGTCCGAGGGGGCTCTAGGATACTGATGCAAATGGATAACTAGTATCACATGTTCATAGAACTGCATCAGCTTGATGTTGAGAATAAATAAAGAGAGAGCTTCTATGGCGTTTTTGTAGGACATGGTTGTTTATAACCTATTATAAACAAATCACAGGTGGGTTTTGTTTCATTGTTTTCTTTATATATTAGGACTCAATAACCTAACATGTCGTCACAGTCAGACTTCTTGGGCTTAACGCGAGTTACATTTAGTTCTGGGTGTAGCTCAATAAACAACATAATTGTAACAACCAAATATGATATACTATAGGCTATTATTATTAGAGGCGGCAGGTAAGTCTAGTGGTTAAAGCGTTGGACTAATAACGGAAAGGTTGCAAGATCAAATCCTCGAGCTGACAAGGTACAGATCTTTCGTTCTGCCCCCTGAACAAGGCGGTTAACCCACTGTTCCTAGGCCGCGATTGAAAATAAGAATTTATTCTTATGAACTGATTTGCCTAGTTAAATAAAGGTTCAAAAATAATGATGCCCAGAAAGAGCAGAACATGTGTCCTATTAAAGGGAGGGTGATAGGAGAATCAAACCTGTTCACATGATGGATATCAAGTATATACACTGAATAGGTATGAATCACCTGCACTTCGAGAGGCCTTAACGAAGGCTTCCAAACCTGCAGTGACTACAGGGCAAAACACAACAAGGACATGGTAAATGTGCTACCTCTCCAATACACGTTTCATCTTTGAGGCACTAATACCACCTATAAATTGCATTGATACCCAAACTCTTATTCACAGGTCCTAAAATAAAATGGTTGCCTTTTACAAGGCACGCCTTAAAGTATGACAATGAGCCAGAAACAAACAATACCAATACTACTAGTGGTCAAAAGGTTTTTGGTGCTCCAGAGATATGGTATGGTACTGTTGCTTTGGGCTAACATCTTGTTTTTTTATATACAATAAAACTAACAGCAATTTAACATATTCATTATTTACAGTAAATTGCTGCATTTCGCAATGCACTCTGGGAGATTTTAGATGTAACTGGTGAATGATACTGTCAGTTCCAATGAAACCTTGGTTCAACAGTATATTACTGTAAAGAAGGACTGTATTCCAAATGGGAGCGTAATTCGACCCCACGGAATTTTTATTTTATTTTATTTTTATTTTACCTTTATTTAACCAGGTAGGCTAGTTGAGAACAAGTTCTCATTTGCAACTGCGACCTGGCCAAGATAAAGCATAGCAGTGTGAATGCAGTAATTACGGTAAATCTGGAGCGCCAAAAACCTTTTGACCACGAGTGGGTGCACGGTGTTGTTGTTTCTGATTTATTACAATGTTTTAAGGCACGCCTTGAAAAATACAACAATTTTGTTGCACCTGTGAGTGAGAGTTATGTATCAATTCAACTTACAGGTGGTAGTAGTGACCGAACAGTTAAATGTGTATAAGCCTTTGTCTGTTTTTCCCTGTAGTCACTGCAATACATCTGGTTAATATACAGAATATTTGATAAATAAATATAAATTATATATATACAGTACCAGTCAAAAGTTTGGACACCTACCAATTCAAGGGTTTTTCTTTATTTTTACTATTTTCTACATTGTAGAATAATATTGAAGACATAAAAAACGATGAAATAACACATATGGAATCATGTAGTAACCAAAATAGTGTAAAACAAATCAAAATATTTGATATATTTCATATTCTCAAAGTAGCCACCTTTTGCCTTGACGACAGCTTTGCACACTCTTGGCATTCTCTCAACCAGCTTCACCTGGAATGCTTTTTCAACAGTCTTGAAGGAGTTCCCACATATGCTGAGCACTTGTTGGATGCTTTTCCTTCACTCTGTGGTCCAACTCATCCCAAGTCATCTCAATTGGGTTGAGGTCAGGTGATTGTGGAGGTCAGGTCATCTAATGGAGCATTCCATCACTCTCCTTCTTGGTCAAATAGCCCTTACACAGCTTGGAGGTGTGTTGGATCATTGTCCTGTTGAAAAACAGACGATAGTCCCACTAAGCGCAAACCAGATGGGATGGCGTATCGCTGCAGAATGCTGTGGTAGCCATGCTGGTTAAGTGTGCCTTGAATTATAAATAAATCACTGACAGTGTCACGTGCAAGGCACCCCCCACACCATCACACCTCCTCCTCCGTGCTTCACGGTGGGAACCATACATGCGGAGATCATCTGTTCACCTACTCCGTGTCTTTGTTGGAACCAAAAATCTCAAATTTGGACTCATCAGACCAAAGGACAGATTTCTACCAGTCTAATGTCCATTGCTCGTGTTTCTTGGCCCAAGCAAGTCTCTTCTTATTATTGGTGTCCTTTTGTAGTGGTTTCTTTGCAGCAATTCAACAATTTTTCCGTATTAACTGACCTACATGTTTTAATGTAATGATAGACTGTTGTTTCTCTTTGCTTATTTGAACTGTTCTTGCCATAATATGGACTTGGTCTTTTACTAAATAGGGCTATCTTCTGTATACCACCCCTACCTTGAAGGGTACAACTGATTGGCTCAAATGCATTGAGAAGGAAAGAAATTCCATAAATCAACTTTTAACAAGGCACACCTGTTAATTTAAATGCATTTCAGGTGACTATGTCATGAAGCTGGTTGAGAGAATTCCAAGAGTGTGCAAAGCTGTCATCAAGGCAAAGGGTGCTACTTTGAAGAATCTCAAATATAACATATATCTTGATTTGTTTAAGACTTTTTTTGGTTACTACATGATTCCATGTGTTATTTCATAGTTTTGATGTCTTCACTATTATTCTACAATGTAGAAAATAGTAGAAAAAAAGAACAACCCTGGAATGAGTAGGTGTCCAAACTTTTGACTGGCACGCGTGCGCGCACACACACACACACACACACACACACACACACACACACACACACACACACACACACACACACCTTTGGAATGTATTTATGACTTTCTCCAAATTTTCATCAAGGATCTCTCTGTACTTTGCGCCAATCGTCTCCCTGTCCCTGCCACTGAAAAACATCCCCAAAGCATAATGCCTCAACCACCATGCTTCACCGTAGGGATGGTGCCAGGTTTCCTCCAAACGTGATGCTTAACATTCAGGCCGAAGATGGTTATTCTTCTGGAAGGTTCTCCCATCTCCACAGAGGAACTCCAGAACTCTGTCAGAATGACCATCAAAGGTTATTGGTCACCTCCCTGACCAAGGCTCTTCTTCCCAATTGCTCAGTTTGGCCGGGCGGCCAGCTCTAGGAAGAGTCTTGGTGGTTCCAAACTTCTTCCATTTAAGAATGATTGAAGCCACTTGAGGACTTTCAATGTTGCAGAACTTTTTTGGTACTCTTCTCCAGATCTGTGACTCGACACAATCCTGTCTTGGAGCTCGACGGACAATTCCTTCGACCTCATGGCTTGTTTTTTGCTCTGACATGCACTGCCAACTGTGGGACCTCATATAGACAGGTGTGTGCCTTTCCAAATCATGTCCAATTAATTTAATTTTCTTAAAGTTGTAAAAACATAAAGGATATTCAGTGGAAGCAGGATGTACCTGAGCTCATTTTCGAGTCTCATATAGCAAAGGGTTTGAATACTTATGTAAATAAGGTATTTCTGTTTTTTATTTGTACTAAAATTGCAAAAAATTCTTAAAACCTGGTTTCGCTTTGTCATTATGGGGTATTGTTTGTGGATTGATGATGAAACACATGTATTTAATCCATTTGAGAATAAGTCTGTAATGTAACACCATGTGGACAAAGGGAAAGGGTCTGAATACTTTCCGAATGCTCTGTGTCCAGGTAACTGCCAAAATAAAGGAAACACTTGAGTACATTTTTTCAAAATAAAAAAAAATAAAAGTTACCTTTATTTAACTAGGCAAATCAGTTAAGAACAAATTCTTAATTACAGCCTACACCAGCCAAACACAGATGATGCTGGACCAATTGTGCGCCGCCTTATGGGACACCCAATCACAGCCAGTTAAGATACAGCCTGGAATCGAACCAGGGTGTCTGTAGGGACACCTCAAGCGCTGAGATGCATTGCCTTAGACCCCTGCGCCACTCGGGAGTATATTGAGAGTATATCGAAAGCAGGTGCTTCCACGTAAGTGTGGTTCCTGAGATAAGTAAGCAAATAAACATCCCATAATGCTGGTTAGGCCATTATTTTGGCTACGATGGCTATGCCCCCATAGGGTGATAATGCCCCCACCCACAGGTCACTGAATGGTTTGATGAACATGAAAATGATGTAAACCATATGCCATCTCGTAGCCACAAGAACCCAATTGAACACGTATGGGAGATTCTGAAGTGGCGAGTATTTTCCACCACCATCAACAAAACACCAAGTGATGGGATTTCTAGTTGAAGAATGGTGTCACATCCCTCCAATAGAGTTCCAGACACTTGTAGATTGAATGCTAAGGTGCACGGAAGCTGTTCTATCTGCTGGTGGGCCATCTCCCTATTAAGACACTTGGTGTTGGTGTTTCCTTTATTTTGGCAGTTACCTGTATATAGAAGGACTATTTGGAAAAATGACTTCCAGACTGGGAGCTGCAGCAGAACCAGATGGAGATGGAGAGGGAGAGAGGAGGGGGGAGAGATGGAGAGAGAGAGAGAGCGAGAGAGGAGGGGATGGAGAGATGGAGAGAGAGAGGAGAGGGAGAGGGGGGGAGAGAGAGAGGGGGGGAGGGATGGAGAGAGAGAGAGAGGGGAGATGAGAGGGAGAGAGAGAGAGGGGGGGGGAGATGGAGAGAGGAGAGGGAGAGGGGCGAGAGAGGGGGAGAGAGATGGAGAGAGAGGAGGGGCGAGAGAGGGGGAGAGAGAGGAGGGGGGGGAGAGAGATGGAGAGAGAGAGAGGAGGGGGAGAGAGAGACAGAGAGAGGGGGAGAGACTTACAGGCAACCAGCAGGACAAACAGGAAGTGCAGGGAGAGAGATACAGACAATCAGCAGGACAAACAGGAAGTGCAGGGAGAGACATACAGACAACCAGCAGGACAAACAGGATGTGCTCTCCGGGGCTCAAGGAGGCAACCCGTAGACACATCCACATTATTAGCCCGGTGCCAAACCTCAGCCTCGCACTACAACCCAGTAAATTACCCAGAGACTTCATTTAGTCAGACCGCAAGAACTCTCTCTGTGTGCTTGTGTCCCAAATGGCACCCCATGCCCTATATTGTGCACTACTTTTGCCCAGGGACGATAGGGCTCTGATCACAAGTAATGCACTAGGAGATGGGGTGTCATTTGGGATGTATTCTCTGTTATGTGGAGGAGATGTTTCGAAACAAGTGCCCCTCACAGGACCTATCAGTCAGAAACAAAACAATAGAAAAGTACAAAGGAATGTATGGGAACCAGAGTTAATATGGGTTTCTATGGGAACCAGAGTTAATCTGGGTTGCTATGGGAACCAGAGTTAATATGGGTTTCTATGGGAACCAGAGTTAATATGGGTTGGCTATGGGAACCAGAGTTAATATGGGTTTCTATGGGAACCAGAGTTAATATGAGTTGGCCATGGGAACCAGAGTTAATATGGGTTGCTATGGGAACCATAGTTAATATGGGTTGACCATGGGAACCAGAGTTAATATGGGTTGCTGTAGGAACCAGAGTTAATATGGGTTGCTATGGGAACCATAGTTAATATGTTGTGGTCATCCTGTCTGGGTTGGCGCCCCCCCTTGGGTTGTGCCGTGGCGGAGATCTTTGTGGGCTATACTCAGCCTTGTCTCAGGATGGTAAGTTGGTGGTTGAAGATATCCCTCTAGTGGTGTGGGGGCTGTGCTTTGGCAAAGTGGGTGGGGTTATATCCTTCCTGTTTGGCCCTGTCTGGGGTGACCTCGGATGGGGCCACAGTGTCTCCTGACCCCTCCTGTCTCAGCCTCCAGTATTTATGCTGCAGTAGTTTATGTGTCGGGGGCTGGGGTCAGTTTGTTATATCTGGAGTACTTCTCCTGTCCTATTCGGTGTCCTGTGTGAATCTAAGTCTCTAATTCTCTCTTTCTTTCTCTCTCTCTCGGAGGACCTGAGCCCTAGGACCATGCCCCAGGACTACCTGACATGATGACTCCTTGCTGTCCCCAGTCCACCTGGCCATGCTGCTGCTCCAGTTTCAACTTCCACCTGACTGTGCTGCTGCTCCAGTTTCAACTGTTCTGCCTTATTATTATTCGACCATGCTGGTCATTTATGAACATTTGAACATCTTGGCCATGTTCTGTTATAATCTCCACCCGGCACAGCCAGAAGAGGACTGGCCACCCCACATAGCCTGGTTCCTCTCTAGGTTTCTTCCTAGGTTTTGGCCTTTCTAGGGAGTTTTTCCTAGCCACTGTGCTTCTACACCTGCATTGCTTGCTGTTTGGGGTTTTAGGCTGGGTTTCTGTACAGCACTTTGAGATATCAGCTGATGTACGAAGGGCTATATAAATAAATTTGATTTGATTTGATATGGGTTTCTATGGGAACCAGAGTTAATATGGGTTGCTGTAGGAACCAGAGTTAATATGGGTTGCTATGGGAACCAGAGTTAATATGGGTTCCTATGGGAAACATAGTTAATATGGGTTGACCATGGGAACCAGAGTTAATATGGGTTGCTGTAGGAACCAGAGTTAATATGGGTTGCTATGGGAACCAGAGTTAATATGGGTTGCTATGGGAACCAGAGTTAATATGGGTTGCTGTAGGAACCAGAGTTAATATGGGTTGGCTATGGGAACCAGAGTTAATATGGGTTGCTATGGGAACCAGAGTTAATATGGGTTGCTATGGGAACCAGAGTTAATATGGGTTGCTATGGGAACCAGAGTTAATATGGGTTGGCTATGGGAACCAGAGTTAATATGGGTTCCTATGGGAACCAGGGTTAATATGGGTTTCTATGGGAGCAAGAGTTAATATGGGTTGCTGTAGGAACCAGAGTTAATATGGGTTGCTGTAGGAACCAGAGTTAATATGGGTTTCTATGGGAACCAGAGTTAATATGGGTTGGCTATGGGAACCAGAGTTAATATGGGTTGCTATGGGAACCAGAGTTAATATGGGTTGCTATGGGAACCAGAGTTAATATGGGTTGGCTGTGGGAACCAGAGTTAATATGGGTTGCTATGGGAACCAGAGTTAATATGGGTTGGCTATGGGAACCAGAGTTAATATGGGTTCCTATGGGAACCAGGGTTAATATGGGTTTCTATGGGAGCAAGAGTTAATATGGGTTGCTGTAGGAACCAGAGTTAATATGGGTTGCTGTAGTAACCAGAGTTAATATGGGTTTCTATGGGAACCAGAGTTAATATGGGTTGCTGTGGGAACCAGGGTTAGGGTTTCTATGGGAGCAAGAGTTAATATGGGTTGCTGTAGGAACCAGAGTTAATATGGGTTGCTGTAGTAACCAGAGTTAATATGGGTTTCTATGGGAACCAGAGTTAATATGGGTTGGCTATGGGAACCAGAGTTAATATGAGTTTGCCATGGGGAACCAGAGTTAATATGGGTTGCTGTAGGAACCAGAGTTAATATGGGTTGCTATGAGAACCAGAGTTAATATGGGTTGCTATGGGAACCAGAGTTAACGAGACTCAAAAATGGGCACAGCAACTGTCAACCCAACACCTTACCCATAATGCAAAGAGATCCTAACCCCTTGACAAGTTGTCGGGTTAAGGTCGCTACGATATTTATAAGAATTATATTTTGCATTTAATTTATTCTAAGCCACATTACCAGTTACAACATGTGATAATAATTAACATGAAACAACAACATTAATCATCAGAGCTGATTTTCATTTAATTTGGTTCAGTCCATCCTTCTACATTACAGACATAACTTTACAACCAATTAACCCTCATTGAAAATGACACCTTCAATTTTACCTAACCAAAATCATGATAAAAACCAAAACATGATCCATTTGATCCCTCAGCGACACAGTCAACATTCCTCTTCACCCACACAAACAGTTTGACAGAAATGTAAAAAAAATGAGTAACATGGTACACGGATTGATCATGTGGTGCGTGTATCTGAAACCGTGGCAATGGCATGTGCATGTTACCACGGACACCACAAACCCTTTTTCAGGTGAAAGAAACAAGTGTTCTGAACCTGGCAATAGGCGGGACAGAACGGGACCTGTCAATCAATCATCTAAAGATTTCTCAGCCAATGGCAATGTTCAAAAGAGAACATAGCCCTCCCATTGATGCATTTTATTTTATCTTTATTTAACCAGGCAAGTCAGTTAAGAACAAATTCTAATTTTCAATGACGGCCTAGGAACTGCCTGTTCAGGGGCAGAACGACAGACCTTGTCAGCTCGGGGGTTTGAACTTGCAACCTTTCGGTTACCAGTCCAACGCTCTAACCACTAGGCTACTCTGCCGCCACCAAAATCTCAATAGTCTAAAAATAGCTTCCTCTCCTCAATCTGCAGAGGACATTAAAGAGCTGAAC
Organism: Oncorhynchus tshawytscha; assembly: GCF_018296145.1. Lineage (NCBI taxonomy): Eukaryota > Metazoa > Chordata > Actinopteri > Salmoniformes > Salmonidae > Oncorhynchus > Oncorhynchus tshawytscha. The sequence goes on from NC_056461.1 coordinate 42,270,483, forward strand.
AGGTGAAAACAAACTCCCAGTAGGCATCCTCTTCAATGCTTTCACCTGTCCTGCTAGTTCAGATCAGTGCAGCTGAAGCAGAGGACACAAGGAGAGCAAGCCACATCAGACAATCGAGCCGCAGCCCACAACGGAGTTCACGGTAATCCCGTCCAACGAGGAAGTTCATCTGTCCAATCAGAGGGCTGTCTCATTGTGCGAGGGCTGATGTGATTGGCTCTAGTCGGTCTTGCGAGGGCTTTCCAGTCTCCAGGCACCGGTGATGTAACGCAGGCGTATGAACACCAGGTCTCGACCCATCTGTAGCCAGCTCCACACTGGCACCAGCTTGGACCCTACAACAACACATAACACATTAAGGGCTGTATCCAGGTTGAACTCCACTTTGCCTCATGCTTAAGAAGAACAGCCCTTAGCTGTGGTATATTGGTTATATACCCCACCCCCTCGGGCCTTATACCCCACCCCCTCGGGCCTTATAGCTTCATTATACCACATAACCAGCTTATAACACCTCAAGCCAGCAGGCAGCCTAGTGGTTAAGATGGGTTATAACCTTATAACACATTATAATGTACTATAACAGCAGGTCTCTACTCATCACTAGCCAGCTCCAAACTGCCACCAGCTTTTTAACCAGTTACGATAAGGTCACTAGGTAGAAACCACTACCATACTAGTTAACCAGTAGCCCACGACTGGAAACATCCGAGACACTAAAACACATCCAATCTACTTACGTATTCTCTCATTTGAAAATGACAGGACAGTTAAGAGTCGGGAGACTGGTTAACAGCGAGGGGGATCTGAGGCTCGAACCCCGGTCACCGTGGGGGCATGTGTGGTCTGGGGGTGTGTGTGTGCGTGTGTGTAGTAAAATGACCCAAACAGCCAAGACAGGTTTGATTAGGTTAAAACTCACCTCCCTCAGTCCAGTTGTGTGAGCGTATGTGTGTGTATTAGGGTTGAATAGCGGTAACCGGGTTACTGAGATTTCCCCACACAAACCCGCTCCCTTTTCCCGGGATAAATAACTGTGAGAAACCGGTCAATTATAAGAAATTATTTATATGAGCAGCATGCCGTGAAACGGGACTGTGAAATTAAAACGCCATGTCTAAATCGGTCTTCTCTACGGGTCATGGCCTAATCTCGGCTATCTGCATGATCAATCATCAACACTCAGGGTGAGGAGAGACAGGCACTCAGGGTGAGGAGAGACAGGCACTCAGGGTGAGGAGAGACAGCACATTTCAGTATGAATGCATCATCTCGTCATGTTAAACATTTTTGTTGTTGTGAATGATGGGTTATGCATTAGGCGAAGCTAAGCTTCGAACTTATAGCCTCGGTCTCTTGTGCAATACACACCTGAGCTCCCATTGGACCCTCTCCTTCGTGTTCCTAGACTAGACTGGAACAGCTTGCTGTACATTTCCTATACTCATAGACTACTGGAAGAGGGACGTAAGTTCTTGTTTGCCGAATGTTGAATACAGCAGCCAATAGAACTCACGGCCACAGGCCAGGTAAGTTTGTAAGAAGAGTGAACGTGTGATGGCATTAGGCTATGTAACAGGTATTTTGTTAAAACTCCTATACCGTTCAATGTTCGTGAAGAGGAGTGATCGCCGTCTGCATCTCATTGGAGTCCAATATTATTCAAAGATGTGATTGGAATGATGAAGATGAAAGGAAAGAATGAAGCAATGAGAGAAAGAGGGAGGTAGCTAATAGCATTATGGGAAATATTATGAAAAAGATATGTCAGCCTACTAATTAAATATATATAAAAAAAAAAAAAAATAGGCCCTTTTATATTTCAAAATTAAAATCAAATTCGCCACGTCCTGCACCAGAATCACGTTCTCTCCCAGCTTCCTGGTTTGAATGAGAAGCGTAATTCCAGTCTATATAATACAGTATAATTCAATACAGTACAATAATACAGTTTACACTCAAAAACGTTAGCCTACTGGAGCTAGTTTCATTCATTTACCCAAGAGGCTATATGTAGGTCTATTGGATAACAGCACAATTATTTTGGCTTTTATGGGCTTGTGATCACTAAATATATTTAAAGTAGGGACCATTAAATATATTTAAAGTAGGGACCATTAAATATATTTAAAGTAGGGACCATTAAATATATTTAAAGTAGGGACAATTAATAATATATTTAAAGTAGGGATCATTAAATATATTTAAAGTAGGGACAATTAATAATATATTTAAAGTAGGGACCATTAAATATATTTAAAGTAGGGACAATTAATAATATATTTAAAGTAGGGATCATTAAATATATTTAAAGTAGGGATAATTAGAGTCAGGTAGCATCAGGTTAGAATGTTCATGCTGATCAAAGCTCTAATAAAATCCAGACAGTTATCTGCTTTAGAATGACACTCCCGGTTTTGTTGGGAAATACAGGATTAACTGGGAGAAAAGTTATATCTTCTCGGGATGCAACATTTTTTAAATACCGGGGAAATATTCAACGCTAGTGTGTATGTCTAAGTGTGAGAGACTCACCCATCTCAGTCTAGTTGACAGACTTACCTTCTATCTCAGTCCAGTTGACGGCCACCTCGGCTATGGGTATCTTAAAGCACTGAGCGATATACAGCAGCTCCACGTCAAAGGCCCTATAGAACAGTACAACATTCTAGTTACAATGTTTTTACAACGACGGCCCTGTGGAACAGTATCACACCATATTCAGTGCTAGTCCTTGACTAGTAAACTTTTGTTTTCCGTCACGATCAAGTTGTTTAGAGAGACTATACCAGTGCACCGTTCATTCAAATGGTAGTTATTGGAAGTACAGATTGTGTTGCTAATGGTCTCCTCCAGAGAGAGTGACCGTACCATTGCTCCATTCAAATTCAAGTTGTAGTTATTGCGAGTTAGTGTTCTCGTAAAATGAGAGACCGTACCACTGCACCAGAGAGAAAGTCTTGCACTTTCCCCATACATTTCTTGTTTAAATTAAGCCATCTAATTACTATGTAATAACCATCATTCACAACTTGCAAATATAATGAGGTAAAATTTGCTCCTTCAAATAATTTTTTGAAGGGGTTAGAATAGAACTAGAACTACCCCGTTATTATAGAATTTCTTATAGCAGGTAAACGTTGGCATAAGAAAGAGAGAGACCTTACTATCGCTCCACGTGCAGGGAGGATAATTATTTTAACTAAGTAGAATACAATACGAGGTAAACACCAATACATTTTGGTATTGGGTGAGCGGTTAAGTTAGCGTTTTGGGGGGGGACACCTTACCATCGCTCCACATGTAGGGAGGAGAAGGTTTTGAGGGCAGCCTCGCGGGTGAAGAGCTTGAAGCCACACTGTGTGTCCTTGATGCCTCGCACACAGAAAAACCAAACCAGGAAGTGGAACCCATACATCAGGAACGTACGGAACATGGACCGCTACCATGGAAACACAAACAAAACAAATCCATCTACAAGACCTTGGTGTGTTGTTTTTTTTGGGGCATCTATGCATTTCATCACGGGGTTACTTAGGTGACAGAGTGAGTGATTGAGTGATGAAAGAGAGAGAGAGAGATGAAAGAGAGAGAGAGAGAGATGAAAGAGAGAGAGAGAGAGATGAAAGAGAGAGAGAGATGAAAGAGAGAGATGAAAGAGAGAGAGAGATGAAAGAGAGAGAGAGAGATGAAAGAGAGAGATGAAAGAGAGAGATGAAAGAGAGAGAGAGAGATGAAAGAGAGATGAAAGAGAGAGATGAGAAAGAGAGAGATGGGAGAAAGAGAGAGTACCGAAGCGACTGCCTCCTCCTCCAGGTGTGCTCTGGACCCACAGGATATAGCCATGTTCTCCTGTAACACACAAGCTTTTCGTTATTTAACCGGGATATATACAGAAAGTCCCATTGAAATCAAATCAACATTTTATTAGTCACATACACATGTTTAGCAGATGTTATTATTCACAAACACATGTTTAGCAGATGTTATTGCAGGTGTAGCTAAATGCTTGTGTTCCTAACTCCAACAGTGCAGTAGTATCTAACAATACACAACAATACACACAAATCTAAAAGTAAAAGAATGGAATTAAGAAATATATAAAGATTAGGATGAGCAATGTCAGAGTAGCAATGACTAAAATACAGTAGAATAGAATACAGTATATACATATGAAATGAGTAAAGCAGTATGTAAACATTATTAATGTGACCAGTGTTCCATTATTAATAAAGTGACGAGTGTTCCATGTCTATGTACGTAGAGCAGCAGCCTCTAAGGTGCAGGGTTGAGTAACCGGGTGGAAGCCGCCCAATGATGGCTATTTAACAGTCTGACGGCCTTGAGATAGAAGCTGTTTTTCAGTCTCTCGGTCCCAGCTTTGATGCATCTGATTTTTTTGGCCTTCCTGTGACATTGGGTGCTGTAGGTGTCATGGAGGGCAGGCAGTGTGCCCCCAGTGATGTTTTGGGATGACCGTACCACCCTATGGAGAGCCCTGCGGTTGAGGACGGTGCAGTTGCCGTACCAGGCGGTGATACAGCTCGACAGGATGCTCTCAATTGTGCATCTGTAAAAGTTTGTGAGGGTCTTAGGTGCCAAGCAGAATTTCTTCAGCGTCCTGAGGTTGAAGAGGCGCAGATTGTCAATGATGTGTACGGCAAGAAACTTGGAAGCTTTTCACCTTCTCCACTGTGGTCCTGTTAATGTGGATAGGGGCGTGCCCCCTCTGCTGTTTCCTGAAGTCTACGACCAGCTCCTTCATTTTGCTGACGTTGAGGGAGAGGTTATTTTCCTGGCACCACTCTGCCAGGGCCCTCACCTCCTCCCTGTAGGCCGTCTCGTCATCGTTGGTAATCAGGCCTTCTACTGTTGTGTCGTCTGCAAACTTGATGATTGAATTGGAGGGGTGCGTGGCCACGCAGTCATGGGTGAACAGGGAGTACAGGAGAGGGCTGAGCACGCACTCCTGTGGGGCCCCTGTGTTGAGGATAAGCAAAGAAAAGGTGTTTCCACCTGGGGGTGGCCCGTCAGGAAGTCCAGGACCCAGTTGCAGAGGGTGGGGTTCAGACCCAAGGCCCCAAGCTAAATGATGAGCCTGGATAGTACTATGGTGTTGAAGGCTGAGCTGTAGTCAATGAACAGCATTCTTATATAGGGATTCTTCTTGTCCAGACGGGATAGGGCAGTGTGCAGTGCGTCTGTGGATCTATTGGGGCGGTAAGCAAATTGAAGTGGGTCTAAGGTGTCAGGTAAGGTAGAGGTGATATGATCCTTAACTTGCCTCTCAAAACACTTCATGATGACAGAAGTGAGTGCTACGGGGCGATAGTAATTTAGTTCAGTTACCTTTCGCTTTCTTGGGTAGAGGAACAATGGTGGACATCTTGAAGCATGTGGGGACAGTAGACTGGGATAGGGAGAGATTGAATATTTCCGTAAACACTCCAGCCACTCCAGGAATCGACTAGGGAGGCAGTCTGGGCCGGCAGCCTTGCGAGGGTTAACATGCTTAAATGTCTTACTCACGTCGGCCACGGAGAATGAGAGTCCACAGTCTTTGGTAGCGGGCTGCGTCGGTGGCATTGTGTTATCCTCAAAGTGGGCGAAGAAGGTGTTTAGCTTGTCTGGGAGCAACACGTCGGTGTCCGTGAAGTGGCTGGTTTTCCTTTGTAATCCGCGATTGAAGTCAATAGACCAGAGCCAGCTTCCGCTTCAGCTAGCCAGCTTCCGCTTCAGCTAGCCAGCTTCCGCTTCAGCTAGCCAGCTTCCGCTTCAGCTAGCCAGCTTCCGCTTCAGTTAGCCAGCTTCCGCTTCAGTTAGCCAGCTTCCGCTTCAGTTAGCCAGCTTCCGCTTCAGTTAGCCAGTCGAGCTCAGGCTTCATCCGTACTACGACAGTAGATATTTCTTGCTACGTCTGCCATTAATTCTAGTAGACTTGGAACTGAGCATGCGTGTCACACATGGCTAGTTGAACGCCAAACTCTTTATTGAGACAACGCCGAAAACATCCACGGACGTGTCAGTAGCCACAGTTTCATTTGTGCCCCAAAAAAAAGTTATCTTGCAAATTCAGCAGGCTATTACTTATCGTTAATGCAGTCTTTGGTGTGTATTTCAATGCACCTCCTATCTGTGGAACAGCTTGTTGCATTGTGGCCATAGAGCCATAGACACTGGCTGTTAAACTGAACACTACCAATGGCTGCAGGTCTTGACTTGAACTGGAACTACCATTCTATGAATTATATGTCTATGGTTGGCTCCCGGCTCTATGGTTGGCTCCTCTATGCTCTCTATGGTTGGCTCCCTCCCGGCTCTATGGTTGGCTCCCGGCTCTATGGTTGGCTCCTCTATGGTTGGCTCTCTATGGTTGGCTCCCTCTATGGCCCGGCTGTCAGTTTGCCCGTTGCAAATTTCAAAATACAATCTCGTTGTAAAACGTAGTTGGGAAAGCAGATGCTGTCCTTAGTAAAATGTGATAGTTATTTTTTAATTATTTGACCCATTTTTTTCTCCCCAATTTCGAACTTGTCTCATCGCTGCAACTCCCCAACAGGGTTGGGAGACAAAGGTCAAGTCACACTGCCTCTGAAACCCGCCAAATCAGGCTTCCTAACACCACACTTAAGCCGGAAACCACTCGCATCAATGTGTCGGAGGAAACCTGCAGGCGCCCTCAACAGAGTCACTAGAGAGCTAACTAAAGCCCCCCCACCCCCGGCCAAACTCTCCCCAAACCCGGACGACGCTCAGCCAATTGTGCGCCGCCCTATGGGACTCCCGATCACGCCCAGTTGTGATACAGCCTGGGATCGAACCCGGGTCTGTAGCGACGCCTCTGGCACTGAGATGCCTTAGATGGTTGCACCACTCAGGAGACCACGTGATTGGTATTTTAACATTACAATTTCTTTAAACATAAAAAACATTTGATGAATAAAACGTGAATCAGTCATCTTGACGATGATAATATCTCTGTGAGAGGGAGGGAATCTGATTACATTGGTCCTCAACTTGTGGCTCAGACACTTCATTCAGGATAAACGGAGTTAGCCCTGAGTCAGTCAGCACCCAGAGCAGGTTCATTCTGAAGGACTCGTTGCCATAGAAACGTCCCTGGCTAAAAGATGAGCCACTTTCATGGTACAGGGTTATCCTGAGTTGAACTCAGAGTTGACCAAAGCTACCTGGCTAACTCGTCAAACCTGATTGGTAGAACAGGACTCTGGTCAAAACAGAAACATTATATAGCCTAGTCAGGGAAATGACATTTATATTCTAGACAACATAAAGCTAGAATCATAACACCCACTGGTTTGATGTTTACGTCATGAAGGCCGGCCTCCACCTTCTCCACGTCTGCAAACTTAGTGGCTCCGTCCGCATCCGCCATCAATATCAGCTTCCCTCTGGAACTCAGAGTACCCTGACACACACACACACACACACACGCACACACGCGCAGACACACACGCGCGCACACACACAACACACACACACACACACACACACACACACACACACACACACACACACGCACACACGCGCAGACACACACGCGCGCACACACACAATTCTAAGTTGAATGTAACAGTTGTGGTGGCGTTCTGTCCAGTACGGAGTTACTACATTTAAGATTATAACCTTATTTTAAACGTGGCAGTGAGCAGAGATATAGAATTAAATATATGTATATTGTGTATCTCTAAATTTACAAGCAGAGCTCTCACCATCGTGTGTGTGTGTGTGTGTGTGTGTGTGTGTGTGTCTCACCATCCTGACGGCCCCTCCTTTCCCTCTGTTTTTCACCAGGGTCAGGACTCTGACTTTGTCTGCGCCATACTTTCTGGTGTACCGCAAAGCAACCTGGGAAGGACAACGCCAATACATACACGTTACTATTTTACCTATACATGTCCTGGTGTCCTGTGAGGCACCCTGGGAAGACAGGGCCAATACATACACGTTACTATTTTACCTATACATGTCCTGGTGTCCTGTGAGGCACCCTGGGAAGACAGGGCCAATACATACACGTTACTATTTTACCTATACATGTCCCGGTGTCCTGTGAGGCACCCTGGGAAGACAGGACCAACACGTTATAAACTATTACTCTCTTACAAACCCTCCAAAACGGGGTCCGATTCTACCATTTTATATGGAGGAACAATATTTCTGAAAGACAAATGGCTGTCAACAACAACAAGTGTTTATAACAGATCGTCACGGCGGTACCTCTGTTGTTTGGTCACTGCTGCCGTCGTCCACCACAATGACCTCATAGGTAAACAACGGCTGCTGTTTCTGTAAGGAGAGAGAGATTTCCTATTACACTGTGACAAATACTCAGACCTAAGAGAATATTTATTTCCCAAAGATATAATTCAATACAAAGAATTTGAAACTATAAAAAAAATTAAGAAATAAAATCTAATATTTATTATGTGAAAAGCCAAAATGTGCAGTTTTGGCAGCCAAATATGTGTCCTCCTGCTACAACCTGAGGGACAGGGAGTGAAAAGTGCAAAGTAATGTCAATAATATTTCCCATCTGGTTTTGTCTTTCATATCAGGTCATGTGTCTTCTCAGTCATGTTGACACTGGTCTACTACCAGGTCATGTGTCTTCTCAGTCATGTTGACACTGGTCTACTACCAGGTCATGTGTCTTCTCAGTCATGTTGACACTGGTCTACTACCAGGTCATGTGTCTTCTCAGTCATGTTGACACTGGTCTACTACCAGGTCATGTGTCTTCTCAGTCATGTTGACACTGGTCTACTACCAGGTCATGTATCTTCTCAGTCATGTTGACACTGGTCTACTACCAGGTCATGTGTCTTCTCAGTCATGTTGACACTGGTCTACTACCAGGTCATGTGTCTTCTCAGTCATGTTGACACTGGTCTACTACCAGGTCATGTGTCTTCTCAGTCATGTTGACACTGGTCTACTACCAGGTCATGTGTCTTCTCAGTCATGTTGACACTGGTCTACTACCAGGTCATGTGTCTTCTCAGTCATGTTGACACTGGTCCAGTACCAGGTCATGTGTCTTCTCAGTCATGTTGACACTGGTCTACTACCAGGTCATGTGTCTTCTCAGTCATGTTGACACTGGTCTACTACCAGGTCATGTGTCTTCTCAGTCATGTTGACACTGGTCTACTACCAGGTCATGTGTCTTCTCAGTCATGTTGACACTGGTCTACTACCAGGTCATGTGTCTTCTCAGTCATGTTGACACTGGTCTACTACCAGGTCATGTGTCTTCTCAGTCATGTTGACACTGGTCTACTACCAGGTCATGTGTCTTCTCAGTCATGTTGACACTGGTCCAGTACCAGGTCATGTGTCTTCTCAGTCATGTTGACACTGGTCCAGTACCAGGTCATGCGTCTTCTCAGTCATGTTGACACTGGTCTACTACCAGGTCATGTGTCTTCTCAGTCATGTTGACACTGGTCTACTACCAGGTCATGTGTCTTCTCAGTCATGTTGACACTGGTCTACTACCATTGCCTTAATGTATTGTTATTCTAATATTGTTGTTGTAGTTGTTAATCCCATGTCCACTACTACTATTATTATTATTGCTGTTGGTCCCAACATTTTTATTTATATATTTTTTCCTATATGTATACTTTGACAATGTAAGTAATAATGAACTTGCCATGTCAATAAAGTCAATTTTATTGAATTGAGAGACAGAGACAGGAGAGAGGAGAGAGAGAAAGGAGAGAGAGACAGAGACAGGAGAGAGGAGAGAGAGAAAGGAGAGAGAGACAGAGACAGGAGAGAGGAGAGAGAGAAAGGAGAGAGGAGAGAGAGACAGAGACAGGAGAGAGAGACAGAGAGAGGAGAGAGACAGAGACAGGAGAGAGAGACAGAGACAGGAGAGAGAGACAGAGACAGGAGAGAGAGACAGAGACAGGAGAGAGAGACAGAGACAGGAGAGAGAGACAGACACAGGAGAGAGAGACAGGAGAGAGAGACAGAGACAGGAGAGAGAGACAGACAGGAGAGAGGAGACAGAGACAGGAGAGAGAAGACAGAGACAGGAGAGAGAGGGAGACAGAGACAGGAGAGAGAGGAGACAGAGACAGGAGAGAGGAGACAGAGACAGGAGAGAGAGACAGAGACAGGAGAGAGGAGACAGAGACAGGAGAGAGAGACAGAGACAGGAGAGAGAGAGAGACAGAGACAGGAGAGAGGAGACAGAGACAGGAGAGAGAGACAGAGACAGGAGAGAGAGACAGAGACAGGAGAGAGAGACAGAGACAGGAGAGAGAGACAGAGACAGGAGAGAGAGACAGAGACAGGAGAGAGGAGAGAGAGACAGAGACAGGAGAGAGAGACAGAGACAGAGACAGAGAGAGACAGAGACAGAGAGAGAGACAGGAGAGAGAGAGAGAACGAGAAAACAATATTTTGATGTTCTTTTTCTAATATATTCTTTGTTTTGATCGTATCAATATTTTATATTTTAGTCACATTAAATATAATCTGGCTCTGGATTATTTTAGTCGGTTAACATCAAGTATTTCAGAGAGTGTTTGCAATCTGCAATTTCACAAAGGAAAACATTGAAACTTCAACTAAAAAGAGGGGATGAGTCAACCACCAACACATTAATTGTAAATCATTACTGCCATCTGGTGGCTATTTTGAACAATGACGGAATAATGATTTTCATCGCTGGTTGTTCACTTCACAATGTGAACAGTTTAGAGCCGTAACTCATGATTAATTTATCAATTAAAAAGGCTGTGTTTACACAGGCAGCCAAATTCTAATATTTTTTCCACTAACTGGTCTTTTCACCAATCACATCAGATCTTTTTTTACCAGAGATCTTTTTCTGAGCTGATCTGATTGGTCAAAAGACTAATTAGGAACAAAATCCTGCAAACACTGTCCCTCCTTGATCATATTTTGCTTCTTACTTTCATTCCTAACAGTGGGAGTGGCCACTCACCTGTCTGTTCTCCAGGTATCCCATAGCTTCCTCCATCATCACAGGCACTGCAACGGCAAAATACATATATACCAGGTCACATATGTAGTCTACGGCTGCGTTTACACAGGCAGCCCAATTCTGATATTTGGCTCAATTGAAATAGCTGATCTGAATGGTCAAAATACTAATTATTAGTGATAAATTAGCAGTATTGGGCTGCCTGTGTGAACGCAGTCTATCCCAGGTATAAATAGGGGGAAAAAAGCCTTGAAGCCAAGATTAGCGCTAGTCAGTAGCTGCAAGGCAATGAAAGCTGTTGTTCCAATCTGTTGTTCCAATCTGTTGTTACAAGGATAGCGCTGAATATGATCCTACTGTCTCATCCACCTTTAACTCCTAAGAGGAAACATGTTCAGGGGAAATGTGTGTGTGTATGCCTCTGTCTGCCTACCCACTTCTAGGCCCTCGTGGTGAGCAGGCACTACCGGAGAGCTTTCTGTCTATCTGTCTGCCCACCCACTTCTAGCCCCTCGTGGTGAGCAGGCACTACCAGAGAGCTTTCTGTCTATCTGTCTGCCCACCCACTTCTAGGCCCTCGTTGTGAGCAGGCACTACCAGAGAGCTTTCTGTCTATATGCCCGTCTGTGACTCACTTCGTAGCTCCTCATTATAGGCAGGCACGATTACAGACAGCTCCAGGGAGCTGGGGTCATGAAGGCTGGGGAAGGGCTCCTTCTCTCCAGTCGCGGTCGGGAACAGCGTCTCCTTCTCATGGCGTTTCAGGTCCACCATCCCGGCAGTCAGGTGGGCTACCAGCAGCACCTGTCAAATAGAATCACAACAGAGTTAAGAATCAGGTTCTAGATTGTTCCGTCTGTCCGTTTTGGTTCCGTTGATTCTATATTCTTGTCAATATGTAAACAAAGACATTTAGGCATATTACATAGTATTCAAAGCTATGATTGATTGATTGATTGATTGATTGGATGCACACAGAAGTGCCCTCTCACTCATTCTGACAGCTCAGTAAACCTGAACGACAAGACTTTGACATACACACCATTACCTGTTAGACAAATACTGTAGCAAGTGTACCACTTACCACGATCAAAGCAGCCACTGCCAATCCAACCAGACAGTGAATTATTTCCCATAGACAATCCATTATCCCATTCCCTGTAGCAATAGATAAAACACCTGCAGTAAGGAGAGAGTGGCTAGTTAGCCTGCTAAATAACTTAACTGTACTGTTCCGTGGCGAATATCTCTGACAAACACTCTTCGGAGGAGAAGGAGAGATAGACTATCATAGCCGTAATATTTGCAGTATTGTATCGGGCGGATCAGTTTGAACTTAACTTCCAGTCACAGGGAAACACCTAGGCGGAAGTAACTCCGTGCAGAAAACCACATCATCATATAGATGCAAACGGGACCTAAGCGACTTACATCGAATGAAACTCTGACCCCTGCTGTCTTGGAGTGTGAAAGTGTGCAAACGCTTATTCTTTGCCTTCTATAACCTTTTATTTCACAAGATTAATTAATTTATTTATTATAAAAATAAAAAAAAAATACAAGATGAATTCAAGGCTTAAATGTGCAAGTTGATCTGGTTTCGCGATAACTTTGCGATACAATTGAAAACACTTCTTAAATTGAGTTTCAAAGGAACCGAAATGGATTTGTGGGCTTCCGTTCTGACGTCAGAACATCAGACCAACCCACGTGGTTAGTAAAAACACCATGGCGGCTGGATTCAAGTAAGTGTACATTGTTACATTCATCGAAATAACCTATATGACCTGTCTGAGATTCTTACACGTCTCCGACATGATAAGACTATACCCACGGATCAGAGGCTTGTTCGACACGCAGGCTAATCGTGTAATAGCTAGTTGGGCTATTCAGTATCCAACACAGATCAGATGCTCTCTGGCTCCACAGACCGTACAGGCTACTGACACAACGAACGTTAGTTAGTAGTTTTGCCATCTAACGTTAATTAGCTAGTCAGTTATTCTAACTAGTTGAATTTGTTGTCCCCAGAACTGCCGAGCCCTTGGAATATCACCGGAGTTTTCTGGTTAGTAGCGCTGTCTTACACCACAGGAGGTTGGTGGTGCCTTGATTAGGGAGGACGGGCTCGTGGTAATGGCTGGAGTAGAATGGTATCAAAGACATCAGACACGTGGTTCGATGCCGTTCCATTTGCTCTGTTCCAGCTATTATTATGAGCCGTCCTCCCCTCAGCAGCCTCCTCTGTCTTACACATTACTTTTCACCTTTGTAAATGTTAGGCTAGTTATGTGGACTTGACACTGACTGCTAGGATGTGATTCCCTGAACAAACTATGATGGTGAACTGTTAGAATATGATTCCCTGAACAAACCATGATGGTGATGGTGAACTGTTAGAATATGATTCCCTGAACAAACCATGATGGTGATGGTGAACTGTTCTCTGCAGAAAGAGAACTGCCGTCCTGATGGAAGGGAGCTGGGTGAATTCAGAACCACTACATTGAATATAGGTGAGAACAACTGAACTGCGATCAGTTTTACTCCCCCATATGTCTCTCTCTCTCCCCCCATATGTCTCTCTCTCTCCCCCCCATATGTCTCTCTCTCCCCCCATGTCTCTCTCTCCCCCCCCACGTCTCTCTCTCTCCCCCCACGTGTCTCTCTCTCTCCCCCCCACGTGTCTCTCTCTCTCCCCCCCCGCGTGTCTCTCTCTCTCCCCCCCACGTGTCTCTCTCTCTCTCCCCCCCACGTGTCTCTCTCTCTCCCCCCATGTGTCTCTCTCTCCCCCCGCGTCTCTCTCTCTCCCCCCCACGTCCCCTCTCCCCCACGCGTGTCTCTCTCCCCCCCACGTCTCTCTCCCCCCCACGTCTCTCTCTCCCCCCGTGTCTCTCTCTCTCCCCCCCACGTGTCTCTCTCTCTCCCCCCCCACGTGTCTCTCTCTCTCCCCCACGTGTCTCTCTCTCTCCCCCCACGTGTCTCTCCCCCCCCCACGTGTCTCTCTCTCCCCCCACGTCTCTCTCTCTCCCCCCCACGTCTCTCTCTCTCTCTCTCCCCCCCACGTGTCTCTCTCTCTCCCCCCGTGTCTCTCTCTCTCCCCCCACGTGTCTCTCCCACGTGTCTCTCTCTCTCCCCCCCCACGTGTCTCTCTCTCTGTCTCTCCCCCCCCACGTGTCTCTCTCTCTCCCCCCACGTGTCTCTCTCTCTCCCCCCCACGTGTCTCTCTCTCTCCCCCCCGTGTCTCTCTCTCTCCCCCCACGTGTCTCTCTCTCCCCCCCCCGTGTCTCTCTCTCCCCCCACGTGTCTCTCTCTCCCCCCACGTGTCCCCCCCACGTGTCTCTCTCTCTCCCCCCACGTGTCTCTCTCTCTCCCCCCGCGCTCCCCCCCGTCTCTCTCTCTCCCCCCGCTCTCTCTCCCCCCACGTGTCTCTCTCTCTCCCCCCACGTGTCTCTCTCTCTCCCCCCCCACGTGTCTCTCTCTCCCCCCCCACGTGTCTCTCTCTCTCCCCCCCACGTGTCTCTCTCTCCCCCCACGTGTCTCTCTCTCCCCCCCACGTGTCTCTCTCTCTCCCCCCCCACGTGTCTCTCTCTCTCTCTCCCCCCCGTGTCTCTCTCTCTCCCCCCCCACGTGTCTCTCTCTCTCTCCCCCACGTCTCTCTCTCTCCCCCATCTCTCTCTCCCCCATCCTCTTCCATCTCCCCCATGTGTCTCTCTCATCCTCTTCCATCTCTCTCTCTAGGGTCTATATCCACAGCAGACGGCTCAGCCCTGGTGAAGATTGGAAACACCACAGTCATGTGTGGCATCAAAGGGGTGAATAGTAACCTGTCCTCAAGTAAAGAACTAAAGCAGAACCTTAGTGACCCGAACAACCCAACTCATTCCCCATTGTATGTGATCCACAGGAACTGACAAGCCCAGCAGTGGATGCGCCTAATAAAGGCTACATTGGTAAGTGGAAGAACTAATAGGTGGAAGAGTTACCTTCTGGGATTTCTGTATACTAGTTCTACAAAGATAGAGAGCAAAAAAACACATGACTAGTTGTTGTTTCAACAACTTTACATTCCCTTGCTGAGTAGCATGGGTGTGTGTGTGTATATATACTGTGTGTGTGTTTGTATATATATACACACACACACACAGTATATATATACACACAGTAAAATATATATTTTACTCTGTGTATATATATATATACTGTTTGTGTGTTGATATACTGTGTTTGTGTATATATATGTATATGTATATACAGTGCCTTGCGAAAGTATTCGGCCCCCTTGAACTTTGCGACCTCTTGCCACATTTCAGGCTTCAAACATAAAGATATAAAACTGTATTTTTTTGTGAAGAATCAACAACAAGTGGGACACAATCATGAAGTGGAACGACATTTATTGGATATTTAAAACTTTTTTAACAAACTGAAAAATTGGGCGTGCAAAATTATTCAGCCCCCTTAAGTTAATACTTTGTAGCGCCACCTTTTGCTGCGATTACAGCTGTAAGTCGCTTGGGGTATGTCTCATCAGTTTTGCACATCGAGAGACTGAAATTTTTTCCCATTCCTCCTTGCAAAACAGCTCGAGCTCAGTGAGGTTGGATGGAGAGCATTTGTGAACAGCAGTTTTCAGTTCTTTCCACAGATTCTCGATTGGATTCAGGTCTGGACTTTGACTTGGCCATTCTAACACCTGGATATGTTTATTTTTGAACCATTCCATTGTAGATTTTGCTTTATGTTTTGGATCATTGTCTTGTTGGAAGACAAATCTCCGTCCCAGTCTCAGGTCTTTTGCAGACTCCATCAGGTTTTTTTCCAGAATGGTCCTGTATTTGGCTCCATCCATCTTTCCATCAATTTTAACCATCTTCCCTGTCCCTGCTGAAGAAAAGCAGGCCCAAACCATGATGCGCCACCACCATGTTTGACAGTGGGGATAGGGTGTTCAGGGTGATGAACTGTGTTGCTTTTACGCCAAACATAACGTTTTGCATTGTTGCCAAAAAGTTCAATTTTGGTTTCATCTGACCAGAGCACCTTCTTCCACATGTTTGGTGTGTCTCCCAGGTGGCTTGTGGCAAACTTTAAATGACACTTTTTATGGATATCTTTAAGAAATGGCTTTCTTCTTGCCACTCTTCCATAAAGGCCAGATTTGTGCAATATACGACTGATTGTTGTCCTATGGACAGAGTCTCCCACCTCAGCTGTAGATCTCTGCAGTTCATCCAGAGTGATCATGGGCCTCTTGGCTGCATCTCTGATCAGTCTTCTCCTTGTATGAGCTGAAAGTTTAGAGGGACGGCCAGGTCTTGGTAGATTTGCAGTGGTCTGATACTCCTTCCATTTCAATATTATCGCTTGCACAGTGCTCCTTGGGATGTTTAAAGCTTGGGAAATCTTTTTGTATCCAAATCCGGCTTTAAACTTCTTCACAACAGTATCTCGGACCTGCCTGGTGTGTTCCTTGTTCTTCATGATGCTCTCTGCGCTTTTAACGGACCTCTGAGACTATCACAGTGCAGGTGCATTTATACAGAGACTTGATTACACACAGGTGGACATTGGATCATTCAGAGATCCTCACTGAACTTCTGGAGAGAGTTTGCTGCACTGAAAGTAAAGGGGCTGAATAATTTTGCATGCCCAATTTTTCAGTTTTTGATTTGTTAAAGTTTGAAATATCCAATAAATGTCGTTCCACTTCATGATTGTGTCCCACTTGTTGTTGATTCTTCACAAAAAAATACAGTTTTATATCTTTGTTTGAAGCCTGAAATGTGGCAAAAGGTCGCAAAGTTCAAGGGGGCCGAATACTTTCGCAAGGCACTGTATATATGTATGTGTGTATGTATATATACTGGGTGTGTGTGTGTGTATATACTGTGTGTATATATGTATTTGACCTGTCTCTCTCAGTACCCAATGTAGACCTGCCTCCTCTGTGTTCGTCTCGGTTCCGTCCTGGACCTCCAGGAGAACAGGCTCAGGCCGCCAGCCAGTTCATCGCTGATGTCATAGAGAGGTAACTTTTTTTAAAGGTCCATGGCAGTTTAAAAAACACACACGATTTTCCTGTTATAGTATATACACTGAGTGTACAAAACATTAAGAACGCCTTCCTAATGTTGAGTTGCACCTTTTGCCCTCAGAACAGCCTCAATTCATTGGGGCATGAAAATCTACAAGGTGTCTAAAGCGTTCCACAGGGATGCTGGCCCACGTTGACTCCAATGCTTCTCACAGTTGTGTCAAGTTGGCTGGATGTCCTTTGGGTGGTGGACCGTTCTTGATACACACAGGAAACTGTTGAGCGTGAAAAACCCAGCAGCTTTGCAGTACTTGACACAAACCGGTGCGCCTGGTAACTACGACCATACGCTGTTCAAAGGCACTTAAATATTTTGTCTTACCCATTCACCCTCTGAATGGCACACATACATACATACATACATACATACATACATACATACATACATACATACATACATACATACATACATACATACACACATACATACACACATACATACATACATACATACACATACATACACACATACATACATACATACATACATACATACATACATACATACATACATACATACACACATACATACATACATACATACATACATACATACATACACACACACATACATACATACATACACACACATACATACATACATGCATACATACATACATGCATACATGCATACATACATACATGCATACATACATACACAATCCATGTCTCAAGGCTTAAAAATCCAAATTGAACCGGTTTCCTCCCCTTCATCTACACTGACTGAAGTGGATTTAACTAGTGACATCAATACAGGATCACAGCTTTAACCTGGTCAGTCTATGTCATGGAAAGAGCAGGTGTTCCTAATGTTTTGTACACTCGGCTTACATCTCCATACTATGAGGTTGGAATAATACTGTGACCATGATGATGATGATGATGATGATGCCCTTTTTAGCGTAACAGCTATTTGACGAGCCTCAAATGGTCACTGGCATTTTCAAATGTCATATATTTCCGTGGAGGTTTGTAAACATTATTTTTGCCTTGCAGCTCTGCCGTCGTCCAGAAAGAGGACTTGTGCATTGTGAAAGGAAAGGTAGTTCTGTTAACTTCACCATGTGACGCACTGAGAGGACTGTTACACACTGTGTTTTTACTACCACAGCTTAATACATGTCGTCTACCGGGGTTGGGGATCAATTCAGAAATTAAACCACATTCCGAGTGTTCCTCGTTGAAAAGCATTGTAAGAGAATTTGAATTTCACTGTACTGAGATTGATTGGGAATTGAACTTGACCTCAACCACCTCAGATTGCCGGTTTTACTGATCTCTAGTTTTCAACTGTGATTCTGATACTTGGCTCTGCTGTTCTCTAGCTGTGTTGGGTCCTGTACTGTGACATCATGTGTCTGGACTATGACGGCAACTTGTTGGACGCCTGTCTCATCGCCCTGCTGGCTGCTCTTAAGAACGGTGAGACCTGGGGTCTATTCATTAGTCCGATTGCGTTGCAAAACATTTTTAAAGCAGAAAATGTTTTGCAATGGGGAAAAAAACAAGCATTTCCTTTAGAGTTTGCAACAGACAAAACGTTTTGTGACGTTTTGTGACTAATGAATACACCCCTGCTGACGTTTTCACTGTGCTGATGTAGTGTACATGACTGTGGCTCAGGATTTCTGGTGCTAACTCCAAAAAAAACAGTGTCAGGAGGAATTTCCTCTTGGTCTGGAGGTCAAGACGCTGGTTTCTCTCCACGTGGGAGACCTCGGGTTCAGATCCTGCCTGTGACACTGTCACTTCCTGTCTGAGTTTTAAAAAATTAAAAAAAATTTTTTGTGAGGGATGTGATTGGCTCAACATTTAACAGTAACCAGCTACTGTTGTAATCGTATCGACCTCATGGCTGTATATAATTTTCTTAGTATGACCTTAGGGGGGGAAAATAGCAATTCCTGATTTTTGAAAAAACATCTTATTTTTGGAAAGCGCCTGACGTTTTGTTATAATATATAATGCCCTTGTCGCCTGGTTTCACACAGCACGTCTCCCAGAGGTGACAGTCAACAAAGAGACCGAGGTTCCTGAGGTGACCCTGGAGAACAGGAGAGGTCTGAACATCCACAAACACCCTGTAGGGGCCTCTTTCATTGTGTTTGATGAGTAAGTGTCTTTCATTCACCATCACTCAGGGCCATTTCCTGTTTTTAGTTCACACCCAGAGAGGAGATTTAAGCTTCATGATAAACTATGTGAATTCTTTACTATGGACTTATTGTGACGTGAGTGATCATAGATATGTATTATATCAGTGGTCACCAACATTTTCTGAGTCAAGATCACTTTCACAGCCGAGATCTGCCACTCCAATTTGATTTTTTTACGACTTAAAAAAGGACGTTAACCTAAAAGTTTGTGCAGTAGGTCTGATGCATTATCACATCATATTGACTATATGCCTGGCCTGATACATTATCTCAGCATATTGGCTATATGCCTGGCCTGATACATTATCTCAGCATATTGACTATATGCCTGGCCTGATACATTATCTCAGCATATTGGCTATATGCCTGGCCTGATACATTATCTCAGCATATTGGCTATATGCCTGGCCTGATACATTATCTCAGCATATTGGCTATATGCCTGGCCTGATACATTATCTCAGCATATTGGCTATATGCCTGGACTGATACATTATCTCAGCATATTGGCTATATGCCTGGCCTGATACATTATCTCAGCATATTGACTATATGCCTGGCCTGATACATTATCTCAGCATATTGGCTATATGCCTGGCCTGATACATTATCTCAGCATATTGGCTATATGCCTGGCCTGATACATTATCTCAGCATATTGGCTATATGCCTGGCCTGATACATTATCTCAGCATATTGGCTATATGCCTGGCCTGATACATTATCTCAGCATATTGGCTATATGCCTGGCCTGATACATTATCTCAGCATATTGGCTATATGCCTGGCCTGATACATTATCTCAGCATATTGGCTATATGCCTGGCCTGATACATTATCTCAGCATATTGGCTATATGCCTGGCCTGATACATTATCTCAGCATATTGGCTATATGCCTGGCCTGATACATTATCTCAGCATATTGGCTATATGCCTGGCCTGATACATTATCTCAGCATATTGGCTATATGCCTGGCCTGATACATTATCTCAGCATATTGGCTATATGCCTGGCCTGATACATTATCTCAGCATATTGGCTATATGCCTGGCCTGATACATTATCTCAGCATATTGGCTATATGCCTGGCCTGATACATTATCTCAGCATATTGGCTATATGCCTGGCCTGATACATTATCTCAGCATATTGGCTATATGCCTGGCCTGATACATTATCTCAGCATATTGGCTATATGCCTGGCCTGATACATTATCTCAGCATATTGGCTATATGCCTGGCCTGATACATTATCTCAGCATATTGGCTATATGCCTGGCCTGATACATTATCTCAGCATATTGGCTATATGCCTGGCCTGATACATTATCTCAGCATATTGGCTATATGCCTGGCCTGATACATTATCTCAGCATATTGGCTATATGCCTGGCCTGATACATTATCTCAGCATATTGGCTATATGCCTGGCCTGATACATTATCTCAGCATATTGGCTATATGCCTGGCCTGATACATTATCTCAGCAAATTGGCTATATGCCTGGCCTGATACATTATCTCAGCATATTGGCTATATGCCTGGCCTGATACATTATCTCAGCATATTGGCTATATGCCTGGCCTGATACATTATCTCAGCATATTGGCTATATGCCTGGCCTGATACACTGAAGTCGGATTTCAGAGATATCCGAGTTCCTAGTTGTTTTGAACACGGCATTAGTCTCAGCGGCGGGAAGGGGAGAGTAGCAGAGGGTCGGTCTCTCACGGTACCTGCCTTCTCTCTCCTTCCTTTCCTCTGGTGAGACTGACCGGAGAGGGGACACGGTCTTCCCACCTGAATGAACTGAAGTCACACCGTATCTACCAACAAATTCATGTTCCTCCGATGACCAGAGAAAGTGAAATATTCCTCCATATTAGAATAGACACGACGAGAAACTAATAATAACAAAACCGCAGGGCTTTCGATACGGGGCTTTCTGGTTCAAGTGTAGCTACCGCCAGCGGGGCTTTCTGGTTCAAGTGTAGCTACCGCCAACGGGGCATTCTGGTTCAAGTGTAGCTACCGCCAACGGGGCTTTCTGGTTCAAGTGTAGCTACCGCCAACGGGGCTTTCTGGTTCAAGTGTAGCTACCGCCAACGGGGCTTTCTGGTTCAAGTGTAGCTACCGCCAACGGGGCTTTCTGGTTCAAGTGTAGCTACCGCCAACGGGGCTTTCTGGTTCAAGTGTAGCTACCGCCAACGGGGCTTTCTGGTTCAAGTGTAGCTACCGCCAACGGGGCTTTCTGGTTCAAGTGTAGCTACCGCCAACGGGGCTTTCTGGTTCAAGTGTAGTCATTGTCGGTGTCTTTTCTGCAGAAATGTTTGGTGATCGACTAGGAATGCCTTGGAAGATCGACCAGGTGCTTGCGATCGACTGGTTGGTGACCACTGTGTTATATGCTTCTAACAGTGTTGTCTGTCCTGTGTAGCTCTATAATGATTGTCGACCCCACCGCTGAGGAAGAGAGCCTGTCTACAGCCACAATCACAGTGGTAACAGATGAGGAAGAGCGACTCTGTGCCCTCCACAAGCCAGGTTAGAGAGCCACACTGTCTGGTCCCCTAACCACTCCTATATTCAGTGTCTGGTCTCCTAACCCACTCCTATAGTCACTGTCTGGTCCCCTATCCCACTCCTATAGTGACTGTCTGGTCCCCTAACACACTCCTATAGTGACTGTCTGGTCCCCTAACCCACTCCTATAGTCACTGTCTGGTTCCCTAACCTTACCACACTGTCTGGTCCCCTAACCCACTCCTATAGACACTGTCTGGTCCCCTAACCTTACCACACTGTCTGGTCCCCTAACCCACTCCTATAGACACTGTCTGGTCCCCTAACCCACTCCTATAGACACTGTCTGGTTCCCTAACCCACTCCTATAGACACTGTCTGGTCCCCTAACCCACTCCTATAGACACTGTCTGGTCCCCTAACCCACTCCTATAGACACTGTCTGGTCCCCTAACCCACTCCTATAGACACTGTCTGGTCCCCTAACCCACTCCTATAGACACTGTCTGGTCCCCTAACCCACTCCTATAGACACTGTCTGGTTCCCTAACCCACTCCTATAGACACTGTCTGGTCCCCTAACCCACTCCTATAGACACTGTCTGGTCCCCTAACCCACTCCTATAGACACTGTCTGGTTCCCTAACCCACTCCTATAGACACTGTCTGGTTCCCTAACCCACTTCTATAGACACTGTCTGGTCCCCTAACCCACTCTTATAGTCACTGTCTGGTTCCCTAACCTTACCACACTGTCTGGTCCCCTAACCCACTCTTATAGTCACTGTCTGGCCCCTAACCCACTCTTATAGTCACTGTCTGGCCCCCTAACCCACTCCTATACACTGTCTGGTCCCCTAACCCACTCCTATAGACACTGTCTGGTCCCCTAACCTTACCACACTGTCTGGTCCCCTAACCCACTCCTATAGACACTGTCTGGTCCCCTAACCCACTCCTATAGACACTGTCTGGTCCCCTAACCTTACCACACGGTCTGGTTCCCTAACCCACTTCTATAGACACTGTCTGGTTCCCTAACCCACTTCTATAGACACTGTCTGGTCCCCTAACCCACTCTTATAGTCACTGTCTGGTTCCCTAACCTTACCACACTGTCTGGTCCCCTAACCCACTCCTATAGACACTGTCTGGTCCCCTAACCCACTCCTATAGTCACTGTCTGGTCCCTTAACCCACTCCTATAGTCACTGTCTGGTCCCCTAACCCACTCCTATAGACACTGTCTGGTCCCCTAACCCACTCCTATAGACACTGTCTGGTCCCTAACCCACTCCTATAGACACTGTCTGGTTCCCTAACCTTACCACACTGTCTGGTCCCCTAACCCACTCTTATAGTCACTGTCTGGCCCCCTAACCCACTCCTATACACTGTCTGGTCCCCTAACCCACTCCTATAGTCACTGTCTGGTTCCCTAACCTTACCACACTGTCTGGTCCCCTAACCCACTCCTATAGACACTGTCTGGTCCCCTAACCCACTCCTATAGACACTGTCTGGTCCCCTAACCTTACCACCGGTCTGGTTCCCTAACCCACTCCTATAGTCACTGTCTGGTCCCCTAACCCACTCCTATAGTCACTGTCTGGTCCCTTAACCCACTCCTATAGACACTGTCTGGTTCCCTAACCTTACCACACTGTCTGGTTCCCTAACCACTCCTATAGTCACTGTCTGGTCCCTTAACCCACTCCTATAGTCACTGTCTGGTCCCTTAACCCACTCCTATAGTCACTGTCTGGTCCCCTAACCCACTCCTATAGACACTGTCTGGTCCCCTAACCCACTCCTATAGACACTGTCTGGTCCCCTAACCCACTCCTATAGTCACTGTCTGGTCCCCTAACCCACTCCTATAGACACTGTCTGGTCCCCTAACCCACTCCTATAGACACTGTCTGGTCCCCTAACCACTCCTATAGTCACTGTCTGGTCCCCTAACCACTCCTATAGTCACTGTCTGGTCCCCTAACCCACTCCTATAGACACTGTCTGGTCCCCTAACCACTCCTATAGACACTGTCTGGTCCCCTAACCCACTCCTATAGACACTGTCTGGTCCCCTAACCACTCCTATAGACACTGTCTGGTCCCCTAACCCACTCCTATAGACACTGTCTGGTCCCCTAACCACTCCTATAGACACTGTCTGGTCCCCTAACCACTCCTATAGACACTGTCTGGTCCCTAACCACTCCTATAGACACTGTCTGGTCCCCTAACCCACTCCTATAGACACTGTCTGGTCCCCTAACCCACTCCTATAGACACTGTCTGGTCCCCTAACCCACTCCTATAGACACTGTCTGGTCCCCTAACCCACTCCTATAGACACTGTCTGGTCCCCTAACCCACTCCTATAGTCACTGTCTGGTTCCCTAACCTTACCACACTGTCTGGTCCCCTAACCACTCCTATAGTCACTGTCTGGTCCCTTAACCCACTCCTATAGTCACTGTCTGGTCCCCTAACCCACTCCTATAGACACTGTCTGGTCCCCTAACCCACTCCTATAGACACTGTCTGGTCCCCTAACCCACTCCTATAGACACTGTCTGGTCCCCTAACCACTCCTATAGACACTGTCTGGTCCCCTAACCCACTCCTATAGACACTGTCTGGTCCCCTAACCACTCCTATAGTCACTGTCTGGTCCCCTAACCCACTCCTATAGTCACTGTCTGGTCCCTTAACCCACTCCTATAGTCACTGTCTGGTCCCCTAACCCACTCCTATAGACACTGTCTGGTCCCCTAACCACTCCTATAGACACTGTCTGGTCCCCTAACCACTCCTATAGACACTGTCTGGTCCCCTAACCCACTCCTATAGACACTGTCTGGTCCCCTAACCACTCCTATAGACACTGTCTGGTCCCCTAACCCACTTCTATAGACACTGTCTGGTCCCCTAACCCACTTCTATAGACACTGTCTGGTCCCCTAACCCACTCCTATAGACACTGTCTGGTTCCCTAACCTTACCACACTGTCTGGTCCCCTAACCACTCCTATAGTCACTGTCTGGTCCGCCACTACCCACTCCTATAGACACTGTCTGGTCCCCTAACCCACTCCTATAGACACTGTCTGGTCCCCTAACCCACTCCTATAGACACTGTCTGGTCCGCCACTACCCAGACCCAAATCATCGATGATGTCGTCCCCACAGTGACCGTATGTACATATCCCAACCAGAAGCCATTGATTACAGGCAACATCCACACTGAGCTAAAGGCTAGAACTGCCGCTTTCAAGGAGAGGGAAATCTAGTCCCGATGCTCATTAAAAATCCAGCCCTCGGGAACAACAGGTAAAGCATCAATACAGGACTAAGATTGAATCCAACTACACTGGCTCTGACACTCGTTGGATGTGGCAGGGCTTGCAAACTATTATGGATTTCAAAGGGAAAACAAGCCCCGAGCTGCCCAATGTCCTCTATGCTCGCTTTGAGGCAAACAACACTGAAACATGCGTGACAGCACCAGCTGTTCTAGACGACTATATGATCACGCTCTCCGTAGCCAATGTGAGTAAAACTTTAAACAGGTCAACATCCTCAGACCGATTACCAGGACGTGTACTCAGAGCATGCGTGACCAACTGGCAAGTGTCTTCACTGACATTTTCAACCTCTCCCTGACTGAGTCTGTAATACCTCATAAAATCCCTGTGCCTAAGAACACCAAGGTATCCCGCATAAATGGGAAAAGGGAAGGTGGGATACCTAGTCAGTTGTCCAAGAATGTATTGAAATGAAATGTGTATTCTGCATTGAACCCAACTTCTCAGAGAATCAGAGAGGTGTGGGGGGCTGGAATAATCAACATTCACATCTTCAGTGCCCGGGGAACAGTGGGTTAACTGCCTTGTTCAGGGACAGAAGGACAGATTTGTACCTTGTCAGCTCGGGGATTTGATACAACTACTTTTCGGTTACTGGCCCAACGCTCTAACCAAATGACTACTGACCCGTAGCACTCACATTTGTAGCTATGAAATTCTTTGAAAGGCTGGTAATGGCTCACAACACCATTATCCCAGAAACCCTAGACCCAATCCAATACGCATACCGCCCCAACAATCTCTATCGCACTCCACACTGCCCTTTCCCACCTGGATAAAGGAACACTTATGTGAGAATGCTGTTCATTGACTACAGCTCAGCGTTCAACACCATAGTGCCCTCAAAGCTCATCACTAAGCTAAGGAGCCTGGGACTGAACACCTCCCTCTGCAACTGGATCCTGGACTTCCTGACGGGCCGCCCCCAGGTGGTAAGGGTAGGCAACAACACATCTGCCACGCTGATCCTCAACAAGTGGCTCAGGGGTGTGTGCTTAGTCCCCTCCTGTACTCGCTGTTCACCCATGATTGTGTGGCCAAGTACACTGCAACATGAAGTTTGCCGACGACACAAGGGTGGTCTGCCTGATCACCGACAACGATGAGACAGCCTATAGGGAGGTCAGAGGTCAGAGACCTGTCAGTGTGGTGCCAGGACAACAACCTCTCCCTCAACGATGAGACAGCCTATAGGGAGGTCAGAGGTCAGAGACCTGGCAGTGTGGTGCCAGGACAACAACCTCTCCCTCAATGTGAGCAAGACAAAGGAGCTGATCGTTGACTTCAGGAAAAGACGGGCCGAACAGGCCCCCATTGACGGGGCTGCAGTGGAGCAGGTTGAGAGCTTCAAGTTCCTTGGTGTCCACATCACCAGCAAACCCACCAAGACAGTCGCGAAGAGGGCACTACAACGCCTATTCTCCCTCAGGAAAAGATTTGTCACGGGTCCCCAGATCCTCAGTTCTACAGCTGCACCATCGAGAGCATCCTGACGAGTTGCATCACAGCCTGGTATGGCAACTGCTCGGCATCAAACCGCTACAGAGGGTAGTGTGTACAGTACATCACTGGGGCCAAGCTTCCTGACATGCAGGACCTCTATACCAGGAAGGCCCTAAAAATGGTCAGATTCCAGCCACCCAAGTCAGGGTATTCTCTCTGCTACCGCACGGCAAGCCGTACCGGAGGGCCAAGTCTAGGACCAAAAGGCTCCTTAACAGCTTCTACCCCCAAGCCATCAGACTGCTGAACAGCTTCTACCCCCAAGCCATCAGACTGCTGAACAGCTTCTAAGCCATCAGACTGCTGAACAGCTTCTACCCCCAAGCCATCAGACTGCTGAACAGCTTCTACCCCCAAGCCATCAGACTGCTGAACAGCTTCTACCCCCAAGCCATCAGACTGCTGAACAGCTTCTACAGCCATCAGACTGCTGAACCCCCCCAAGCCATCAGACTGCTGAACAGCTTCTACCCCCAAGCCATCAGACTGCTGAACAGCTTCTACCCCCAAGCCTTCAGACTGCTGAACAGTTGATGAAATGGCGACCCAGACTATTTTCATTAACCCAGTGTTTTTTTTCTTTGTATGCTCCTGCTACTCTATCATCTATGCACAGTCACTTGAATAACCCAACCTACATGTACAGTGGGGCAAAAAAAGTATTTAGTCAGCCACCAATTGTGCAAGTTCTCCCACTTAAAAAGATGAGGCTATACTTATTTTCCACCATAATTTGCAAATAAATCCATTAATCCTACAATGTGATTTTTTTTTCTTCTCATTTTGTCTGTCATAGTTGAAGTGTACCTATGATAAAAATTACAGGCCTCTCATCTTTTTAAGTGGGAGAACTTGCACAATTGGTGGCTGACTAAATACTTTTTTTGCCCCACTGTACATATTACCTCGACTAACCGGTACCCCCTTTTATATAGCTTCGCTACTGTTTAGTTCATTTTTAATCTACTTTTACTTTAGTAATATTTTCTTAACTACACTGTTTTAAGGGCTTGTAAAGTAAGCATTTAACGGTAAGGTCTACACCCGTTGTATTCGGCGAACAACATTTAAAATATATTTCTTGTTAGCCCCTCCCTAGTCTTCACTGCCTAGAACCAAATCCAACCCTCTCAACCCAGACCCAAAACAAACCTAAACCCCTTCCCCCAATATAGTGTTTTCAGACCACTTTACTTTTTCACATTTTTGTTTTTATAGCCTGATTTAAAAAAAATAATTATTGATTCAATTAAGATTGTCACTGTCCTAGACACATTACACCATAATGTCAAGTGGAATTATGTATTTAGAAAATGTTTACAAATTTAAAAGCTGAAATGTCTTAAGTCAAAATGTTTTCAACCCTAAATAAGTTCAGGAGTAGAAATGTGAAATGTGCTTAATAAGTTGCATGGAGTCACTCTGTTCGCAATAAGTGTTTGATTTGACTACCTCATCTCTGTACCCCACATATACAATTACAGTATATGTTAGTGTAACGGATGTGAAACGGCTAGCTTAGTTAGCGGTGGTGCGCGCTAAATAGGGTTTCAATCGGTGACGTCACTTGCTCTGAGACCTTGAAGTAGTAGTTCCCCTTTGCTCTGCAGGGGCCACGGCTTTTGTGGAGCGATGGGTCACGATGCTTCGTGGGTGACTGTTGTTGTGTGCAGAGGGTCCCTGGTTCGCGCCCGGGTATGGGGGCGAGGGGACGGTCTAAAGTTATACTGTTACATTAGGTCCGTCTGTCAAAGTGAATTTCAAACAGATTCAACCACAAAGACCAGGGATGTTTTCCAATGTCTCGCAAACAAGGTCACCCATTGGTAGATGGATAAAATGAAATAAAAGCAGACATTGAATATCCCTTTGAACACAAAGTTATAATTACACTTTGGATGATGTATTAATGCTCCCAGTCAACACAAAGATACAGGTGTCCTTTCTAACTCAGTTGCTGAAGAGGGATTTTACCGGAGGTTAAACTGAGGAAGAATTAAAAAAAATATTCCGCAACAAGGCACTAAAGTAAAACTGTGGCAATACTAACCGTTATGTTTGGGGCAAATCCAACACATCACTGAGTACCACTCTTCATATTTTCAAGCATGGTGGTGGCTGCATCATGTTATGGGTATGCTTGTCATCGATAAGGACTAAGGAGTTTGTTAGCTCTTTTTTTAATAAAACAAAGCGCAGGCAAAATCCTAAAGGAAAACCTGGTTGTCTGCTTTCCAGACACTGGGAGAGAAATTCACCTTTCAGCAGGACCAATAACCTTAAACAAAATATCAAATATACTCTGGAGTTGCTAACTAAGACATTGAATGTTCCCGAGTGGCCTAGTTAACAGTTTTGAATTAAAATCAGCTTAAATCTATTTCAGGACATGAAAATGGCTGTCTAGTAATGACAAACAACCAACTTGACAGAGTTATGAAAATAATATTGTACAATCCAGGTGTGCAAAGCTCTTAAGAGACTTACCCAGAAAGACTCTCAGCTGTAATCACTGCCAAAAGGTGATTCTAACATGTATTGACACTATCATTGTGTGTAGCTGGGGTGAGGAAAGAAATGACTTTTCATCCATTTTGAATTCTAGGCTGTAAACAACAATGTGGAACAAGTCAAGGGGTGTGAATACTTTCTGATCTCTTTAGAAGTTCTCACGGGTCAGCTGTTGTCTGAACACTCTCCTGCTCTTCTTCTTCTCCAGGTGGTACGTCATTATCAGGTGAGAAGCTTCAGGATTGTATCAGCCGAGCCACGACGAGACACAGGGAGGTCCGCAAACTCATCGACAAAGTCACACAGAGCGACAAGACACCAAAATAAACACACACACACACACGTTTATTTTTCTCTAAAAGTTGTATTTTCCTGTCAATATATATTTTCTTTATCACAACAAACTGCTGATAAAGACCATTTAAAACATTCTGCCTCAGTGTCCCAGAAATGTCTCACACAAATATACACTTGTTCTTGACCCCCCCCACACTAGTACAAGAAAATGCCATATGAAAAAGCACTCAGCAATTGCATGCTGGGAAAACAAGTTCTCTGTGTTCGGCGTCGTGATCATCTTCCCGCAGAGAGCGCTATTCTGTGACCGTAAAATGGCACACTATTTCCTACATAGCGCACTAGTTTTAACCAGAGCCTGATCAACAGTAGTACACGATGGAGGGAATAGTGACCCATTTTCAGATGCACCCAAAGCCATGGAGAATCAGGCACGGTCGTTGACGAGGATTCTTCTGAGTTGTGCTGTCCGTCCATGAGTTAGGCTCTGTTTGAGTCCCCGCAGGGGGGGGCATAACAGGACAGCCAGGACAGCCGTCGGGGGAGGAAACACCTCCCACTAACAAAAGAACGCATCATTTCCTAACACATTTCAAAAATAGGTTATTTTAAAAACGGTGGGTTCTCTGTTTCTAAAAAACAGTTCTATGGTCGTCACACCAACCAAAAGCATTATTGATAACACTTTCCTCTACACCCATAACCTCTCAATACAGTCAACACACTGTTATGACCCATGTATTTACCCCGGTTGTGAGATTGTTATTTTATGGCTGGTCAAAACCCACACTAACTCAAATCAGTTTTTTTCCCCAGGCAAAGTTCCTTAAAAAAAATTAAAAAAAACTTTAAGTTTTTGTTCCATCATATTAAAAAAAAAAAAAAACTTGTAGAAAATACACTTTATGCCCGTCATAATCAGATAGTCCTTTTGTGTACATGTCCTTGTGTCAGTCACAAAGAGGGTGTCTTGTCCTGCATTCATCCCAGTCATCAACAACAGAGCATTGGACTAGGTGCATGTCTGACATCAATGTGTACACAATTACAATTAATATTTAATATGGTACATTAAAAAAAAAAAAGGTTATAACACATGTACTGTTGACACGTAGGTTACGGTGCAATGGAATATTTTGCCTTGTGGTTTTGACACTTATGTAGGTGTCACAACAGCCATATACCCCAATACATGTCACAACCGGTCTAAATATGTGTGTTATGACCGTGACATTACGTGTTATGGTGTTGGGTGAGAAAGTGTTATCCATTATTACATCATACATTTCATCTTGTCTCCGCTACAAAATAACAAGTGTTTTTGCCTGTAGTCTCCACAGTGAGGGAGTTGGGAGGCAACAGAGTCTCCACAGTGAGGGAGTTGGGAGGCAACAGAGTCTCCACAGTGAGGGAGTTGGGAGGCAGAGTCTCCACAGTGAGGGAGTTGGGAGGCAGAGGATCTCCACAGTGAGGGAGTTGGGAGGCAAGAGGAGTCTCCACAGTGAGGGAGTTGGGAGGCAAGAGGATCTCCACAGTGAGGGAGTTGGGAGGCAAGAGGATCTCCACAGTGAGGGAGTTGGGAGGCAAGAGAGTCTCCACAGTGAGGGAGTTGGGAGGCAACCGAGTCTCCACAGTGAGGGAGTTGGGAGGCAACCGAGTCTCCACAGTGAGGGAGTTGGGAGGCAGAGTCTCCACAGTGAGGGAGTTGGGAGGCAGAGTCTCCACAGTGAGGGAGTTGGGAGGCAGAGTCTCCACAGTGAGGGAGTTGGGAGGCAACAGAGTCTCCGCAGTGAGGGAGTTGGGAGGCAACAGAGTCTCCGCAGTGAGGGAGTAAAGAGTGCAGTTTGGATCATTCATGTCTTCATGAAGTGGAAGGGGTTGGTTTTCTCTCCATGATTTGGGAAGGTGCCATGGCATTGCTCACCAGATGGCTGGGGGTCATTTTATGAGTGTGTGTGTGTGTGTGTGTAGGGGGTCGTCATGATTAGGGGTGGGGCTGCGGTGTGCTCCTCTTCCTCTTACTTCTTGGTTGGCTGGCGGTATGTAGCCGTGGCGACACCCCCGGAGGCCCCGCCCCCCTCATAGCCATTTGCTGCTGCATTTGGTGCAAGAATTGCAACTGATGGAGAGAGAGGGAGGGATGGAGATAACAGGTCAGTTCAATGGCATGCACTCTGGGTAACCCTTTACTTGGACCTTCTGTCATAACAGCAGACTGGCACCCAGATTAGCATCACGTGAAGCAATAACTATCAGATTAGCATCACGTGAAGCTATAACAGTGTCAGATTAGCATCACGTGAAGCTATAACAGTATCAGATTAGCATCACGTGAAGCTATAACTGTATCAGATTAGCATCACGTGAAGCTATAACTGTATCAGATTAGCATCACGTGAAGCTATAACTGTATCAGATTAGCATCACGTGAAGCTATAACAGTATCAGATTAGCATCACGTGAAGCTATAACAGTATCAGATTAGCATCACGAAGCTATAACTGCATTAGCATCACGTGAAGCTATAACAGTATCAGATTAGCATCACGTGAAGCTATAACTGTATCAGATTAGCATCACGTGAAGCTATAACTGTATCAGATTAGCATCACGTGAAGCTATAACAGTATCAGATTAGCATCACGTGAAGCTATAACAGTATCAGATTAGCATCACGTGAAGCTATAACTGTATCAGATTAGCATCACGTGAAGCTATAACAGTATCAGATTAGCATCACGTGAAGCTATAACTGTATCAGATTAGCATCACGTGAAGCTATAACTGTATCAGATTAGCATCACGTGAAGCTATAACAGTGTCAGATTAGCATCACGTGAAGCTATAACAGTATCAGTGAAATAATCTAGCAGTCTTGACACATTTAGTTGATTATTAAGAAAATGTAGCTAGGCTAATGGAGGAAATCATTCTTGGTTTGTATAAACAGAGCTTTCCTTGGTTTGTATAAACAGAGCTTTCCTATACAGGAAAATCAAAAGTGTATGAAATATATTTGACATAATGATTAAACAGGCTCTGGTACTAATGGGAGGCCCAGGGAACATGTTCAGTTTAACAACATACTATAGTATATACCAGTGTCGTAGTCAGACAGACAGGATGCTCTGTGTTAGTACAGCTGAGATGAAGCTTGGAGGTGTGGAAGGAGGGAGTGTGGAGGGAGTGTGGGGGTGAAGGGAGTGTGGAAGGGTGAAGGGAGGGAGTGTGGAGGGGAGGGTGGGTGAAGGGAGGGAGGGTGGAAGGGTGAAGGGAGGGAGGGTGAAGGGGGGTGGGTGAAGGGAGGGAGGGTGGAAGGGTGGAGGGAGGGAGGGTGAAGGGGAGTAGAGAGACAGGGAGGAATGGGAGAGGGTGTTAGGAGTGTAGAAGGGGGTGGCACAGTCAAGCAGCACCAGTGACAGACATAAAGGAAGTTAGCCTCTCTTTGGGCCAAGATGACCCGGAAGCAGAAAGATCTTCATTAACTGTGACCCCGGCAACAACAGACAACCCCATGCTAAGCAACCAGCAGAGTTTGTAAAGTAAGTCAGCAACTTCAATTTCAATGGTGCTTTTCTTTTTCTACAAGACTAACTTAGTTAAATGGAGTGAGAATAGATACAATTAACATTTTAAAAACTCGTGCTTTACGTGCTAAAACTTCAAATGAAATACCTGTCCTCGATTACATTTTTTTTGTTGACTTCAAAAAAGTGCAAAATTTCAATGAAATTTATCGGACAAAAAAAACACAACATTTAAATAGCTGATAAATGCTTTACGTGGAAGCAATACATTGTTAATCAAAGCAGTACGAACCAAACCAAACCTTCTATATCTACTTGAATGTTATTCAATCCAACAGAAATACGGGATGAGAGGGGAATGGATCTGTAGCTACTACATAGAGAAAAGAAAGAAAACAACGATTTGAAACGATTGGTGCTGCATAGAAAAATGGTTTTGTATAATCTAGTAGTGCAATAGAATCCAAATAGACGTGCATTTCTTGGGAGCAGGTTAGGTGGAGGTCTTGGTAAGAGTATTGTCTACAGGCGTTTAAAGGGACCCGGGTGATTTATGTAAAAAGTTGTTGCATTATTTTTGGACTTCTTGCTTGAGTGGAATCTGAATATTGTTATTTATTTAACTAGACAAGTCAGTTAAAGAACAAATTGTTATTTACAATGACGGCCTAGAAACAGTGGGTTTTAACTGCCTTGTTCAGGGGGCAGAACAAACAGATTTTTACCTCGTCAGCTTTCGATCTAGCAACCTTTCGGTTACTGGCCCAACGCGCTAACCACTGACGCTAACCCTGAATAATGACATCTGTAGCTAGAATATGTACATAGTGTGTTACAGTTGCTGCATTACTTGGATCTAGTGCAGTCGTCTCTCATACGAGGGTAGATCTATAGATATGTATAATATTGATAGGATATATTAAGGGTGCAACGGTAAAACATTTTATTTGACCTTTATTTAACTAGGCAAGTCAGTTAAGAACAAATTCTTAGTTTGGAACAGTGGGTTAACTACCTGTTCAGGGGCAGAACGACAGATTTGTACCTTGTCAGCTCGGGGGGTTGAACTTGCAACCTTCCGGTTACTAGCCTGTTCACCCCGCTATCATCCAGAAGGCGAGGTCAGTACAGGTGCATCAAAGCTGGGACCGAGAGACTGAAAAACAGCTTCTATCTCAAGGCCATCAGACTGTTAAACAGCCACCACTAACATTGAGTGGCTGCTGCCAACACACTGACTCAACTCCAGCCACTTTAATAATGGGAATTGATGGGAAATTATGTAAAATATATCACTAGCCACTTTAAACAATGCTACCTAATATAATGTTACTTACCCTACATTATTCATCCCATATGCATACGTATATACTGTACTCTATATCATCGACTGCATCCTTATGTAATACATGTATCACTAGCCACTTTAACTATGCCACTTTGTTTACATACTCATCTCATATGTATATACTGTACTCGATACCATCTACTGTATCTTGCCTATGCCGTTCTGTACCATCACTCATTCATATATCTTTATGTACATATTCTTTATCCCCTTACACTGTGTATAAGACAGTAGTTTTGGAATTGTTAGTTAGATTACTTGTTGGTTATTACTGCATTGTCGGAACTAGAAGCACAAGCATTTCGCTACACTCGCATTAACATCTGCTAACCATGTGTATGTGACAAATAAAATTTGATTTGATTTAGTCCAACGCTCTAACCAGTAGGCTACACGGCCGCCACATGTATTCATACTGAACCGTTCGGTACGGGAACCTCGGTTCGGTCCGCACTGTGAACCAGACTGAATACATAAAAAAATATATATATATACAAAATAAAACCGTTATGCCTACACTGCGTTGTATGCATCTTGGGTAAATCTGTGCTAAAGAAAAAAAACAATTCCAGGCTTTTCTGTTAAAACAACTAGAGCCTGTACGCACGTTATAAAACAACTTCTAACTGGGGTATTTCAAACTGTCCTTTTGTGAGGCACAGCCGGAAACTAGTTCTGTATGACGACGAGAGATGCGGTCGATAAACCAGGAGGATCCTCCATCATCATTTAAATCTCCGGTTTGGGAACATTTAGGCTTCCTAGTAGATTACAACGGCGACGGTACAGAGAGTTGTGGGATAAAACGTTAACATATGTCGCCGCGCTCAGCTGCCTATGCAGCTGCCAACACCTCAAATATGTTGACACGCCTCTCCTTTATGAGAGTCACAAGTGCGCATCTGGCACGGTCTGTGCTATGCGGCATCCTTGGGACGTCCATACCCTAAACCCTATATCCTTAACCCCTACCGTTACCTAACCTTAATAAAACTCTTTACCATTTTACAATGTGGTAGGGACGTCCCAAAGATCCCAGATAGCACGGACCCACCAGGCAACGAAGGAGGCAGTGTCATTGCAGCGTTCACAACCAAGTGGGAATTTACCACATACGACTGGGAAAAAGCCACTTTAACGGTCCTCCAACTGGTAATTACTAGTGGGAAACTCGTCTATCATCGTGAGCACCCACTTCTCCCACATGGTGACCTCTGACGCCAACTACTAAGGAAATGGCCTCTATAACAGCATTTTCGCCAGTTAAATGCAACAAAATATTAATTGTAAAAAGCTATCTATAAATGCATTTGATAAAAACTCTAAAATTGATTTACAAGCATGACATCTGTACTTTTAGTTTATGGTTGGCGCAGCTTGTTGGCAATTAGCCAATCTGCATTTTCTCATCGAGTTCAAATCACATGAAAGACCTTCACAACTCGTAAATTCCCACCTCCCACATGGTTACAAACACAGCATGGAAACTTGAGAGGCCCAAACAGACAATGCAAGCAACACTGTGAATGGCTTTAAGCATTTTCCTGCTGTACCGAAATGTGACCCCAAAACCCTGTAATACGTAGCGAACCGTGGGTTTGGTGAACCGTCCCACCACTAGTATATACACACAAAAGTATGTGGACACCCCTTCAATTTTTTTATTTCACCTTTATTTAACCAGGTAGGCTAGTTGAGAACAAGTTCTCGTTTGCAACTGCGAAATGAGTGGATTCAGCTATTTCCGCCACACCCGTTGCTGACAGGTTTATAACAATCAAACACGCCGCCATGCAATCTCCATAGACAAACATTGGCAGTTGAATGGCCTTACTGAAGAGCTCGGAGACTTTCAACGTGGCACCGTTATAGGATGCCACCTTTCCAACAAATCAGTTCATCAAATATCTGCCCTGCTAGAGCCGCCCAGGTCAACTGTAAGTGCTGTTATTGGGAAGTGGAAACGTCTAGGAGCAACAACGGCTCAGCCGCTAATTGGCATGCCACGCAAGCTCACAGAACGGGAGCGCTGAAGTACGTAGAGCGTAAAAATAATCTGTCCTCGGTTGCAACACTCAATACTGAGTTACAAACTGCCTTGGAAGCAACATCAGCACAAAAACTGTTCGTTGGGAGCTTCATGAAATGGGTTTCCGTGGCCGAGAAGCCGCACACATTCTAGACGATTCTGTGCTTCCAATGTTGTGGCAACAGTTTGGGGAAGACCCTTTCCTGTTTCAGCATGACAATGCATGCCCATGTGCACACAGCAAGGTCCATATAGTTTGTCAAGATCGGTGTGGAAGAACATGACTGGCCTGCAAAGAGCCCTGACCTCAACCCCCATCAAACACCTTTGGGATGAATTGGAACGTTGACTGAGAGCCAGGCCTTATCACCCAACATCAGTGCCCGGCTGAATAGAAGCAAGTCCCTGCAGCGATGCTCCAACATCTAGTGGAAAGCCTTCCCAGAAGAGTGGAGGGGGGACAAACTCCATATTAATGTCCATGATTTTGGAATGAGATGTTCAGACGCGCGCGGCAAATTGGGGTTTTCTTCCCCCGCACACCCGCTGTTCGTGTGTCTATAGACTGCCTCTATAGCTAATACCGGACACGCATTCACTCTTCATCGCGCAGTCTTCTAAACTCCCGTCTCCATTTAAATGCCAAGATGTTTATATTTATTTAAATTATACTTTTGTAATGCTTTTGCGTGATGTGGATCATAATTACATAGTTACAATCTCAGGTTGCGTGATCCTCGTAGTGATACGTGGAAAATACATCTAACGGGACCTAGAATTAAATGTTTATCACACTCGCACAAATGCGACCAGTTATTTTTTTTGTATTTGAATTTACTTTGTTTCACTAGCACGAACTGCTAGCACTTTAGAGCCCACTGAATGTCCATTTCATGTTCGCTAACGTTAGCTTGAAACAATTAGTGTTTACCTTTCCACAACACACGGCGTCGGAAAGGGATGTGTCCATGTGTTGACGTACAGCTGACAGTCGACAAACTCAGCTTCACAACACACAACAAACAGGAGGAGGGGCAGACACGGGACAG
The DNA here is from genome assembly GCF_018296145.1 of Oncorhynchus tshawytscha. Lineage (NCBI taxonomy): Eukaryota > Metazoa > Chordata > Actinopteri > Salmoniformes > Salmonidae > Oncorhynchus > Oncorhynchus tshawytscha. Next base: position 42,307,881 of record NC_056461.1, read on the forward strand.
CCACGTCCAATAATGATGTATTCATCTCCATGTCCGTGGACATGTCTGTGTGTTGCAGCTCGAGAACCGGGATGTTAGATTTCCTCAGTGGATTTTTTTTTTAATTAAAATTTTGTTTTTTTAATAAAAATAAAATAAAAATCAGGCCTCATTCATTTCTGTGTACTTTTAACTCGGATCTTGTATATTTATTGTATTGGTTTATTTTCATTCCACCTTCATTTAACCAGGTAGGCCAGTTGAGAAACAAGTCCTCATTTTAAAACTGAGACCTGGCCAAGATAAAGCAAAGCAGTGCGACAAAAATAACACAGAGTTAGTGACACAAACACAATAGAGAAATCTATACACAGTGTGTGTAAATGTAGTAAGATTAGGGAGGTCAGGCAGTAAATAGGCCAGAGAGGTGAAATAATTACAATATAGCATTAACACTGGAGTGATAGATGTAGATGATGATGTGCAGGTAGAGATACTGGGGTGCAAAAGAGCAGAAAATAATAACAATATGGGGATAAGGTAGTTGGGCGGGCTATTTACAGATTGGCTATGTACAGGTGCAGTGATCTGTGAGCTGCTCTGACAGCTGATGCTTAAAGTTAGAGAGGGAGATATGAGTCTTCAGCTTCAGTGGTTTTTGCAGTTCGTTCCAGTCATTGGAGGCAGAGAACTGGAAGGAAAGGCAGCCAAAGGAAGTGTTGGCTTTGGGGATGACCAGTGAGATATACCTGCTGGAGCGCGTGCTACGAGTGGGAGATGCTATGGTGACCAGTAAGCTGAGATAAGGCGGGGCTTTACCTAGCAAAGACTTATAGATGACCTGGAGCGAGTGGGTTTGGCGACGAATATGTAGCGAGGGCCAGCCAACGAGAGCATACAGGTCGCAGTGGTGGGTAATTTTTGGGGCTTTGGTGACATAACGGATGGCACTGTGATAGACTACATCCAGTTTGCTGAGTAGAGTATTGGAGGCTATTTTGTAAATGACATCGCCGAAGTCAAGGATCGGTCTCTGCGTACATGGACAGATAATTGCGTAGTTGGTACCAAAATGCGTGCATGTTGGCAGGTCTGCACCCTCTTTTCCCCCAGAACTGCCTCAATTCATCGGGGGGGGTGGGCTCTACCAGGTGTCGAAAATATTCCACAGGGATGCTGGCCCATATTGACACAACTGTGGAAAGCATTGGAGTCAAGTTGGCTGGATGTCCTTTGGGTGGTGGACCACTCTTGATACACACGGGGAACTGTTGAGCATCGTTCTTGACTCAAACCAGTGCACCTGGCACCTACGACCGTACCCCGTTTCAAAGGCACTTAAATATTTTGTCTTGCCCATTCACCCTCGGAATGGCACACGTACACAATCCATGTCTCAATTGTCTCAAGGCTTAAAAATCCTTTTTTAACCTGTCTCCTCCCCTCCATCTACAGTGATTGAAGTGGATTTATCAAGTGACATCAATAAAGGGTCATAGCTTTCACCTGGTTAGTCTATGTAAAGGAAAGATATGTATAATACAACTATACAGTCTAAGTATAGATATGTATACTATAGATATACAGTCCATATGTATAGACATGTATAATATAGATATACAGTCCATATGTATAGATATGTATAATACAACTATACAGTCTAAGTATAGATATGTATACTATAGATATACAGTCCATATGTATAGATATGTATAATACAACTATACAGTCTAAGTATAGATATGTATACTATAGATATACAGTCCATATGTATAGATATGTATAATACAACTATACAGTCTAAGTATAGATATGTATACTATAGATATACAGTCCATATGTATAGACATGTATAATATAGATATACAGTCCATATGTATAGATATGTATAATACAACTATACAGTCTAAGTATAGATATGTATACTATAGATATACAGTCCATATGTATAGATATGTATAATACAACTATACAGTCTAAGTATAGATATGTATACTATAGATATACAGTCCATATGTATAGATATGTATAATACAACTATACAGTCTAAGTATAGATATGTATACTATAGATATACAGTCCATATGTATAGATATGTATAATACAACTATACAGTCTAAGTATAGATATGTATACTATAGATATACAGTCCATATGTATAGATATGTATAATACAACTATACAGTCTAAGTATAGATATGTATACTATAGATATACAGTCCATATGTATAGATATGTATAATACAACTATACAGTCTAAGTATAGATATGTATACTATAGATATACAGTCCATATGTATAGATATGTATAATACAACTATACAGTCTAAGTATAGATATGTATACTATAGATATACAGTCCATATGTATAGACATGTATAGACATGTATACTATAGATATACAGTCCATATGTATAGATATGTATAATATAGATATACAGTCCGTATGTATAGACATGTATAATATAGATATACAGTCCACATGTATAGACATGTATACTATAGATATACAGTCCGTATGTATAGACATGTGTAGACATGTATACTATAGATATACAGTCCGTATGTATAGATATGTATACTATAGATATACAGTATGTATGTATAGATATGTATAATATAGATGTGTAATGCTTACATAGGGCTTTACTCATTTCATATGTATATACTGTACTGTAATTTACTGTATTTTAGTCATTGCTACTCCGACATTGCTCAATCTAATATTTATATATTTCCTAATTCCATTCTTTTACTTTTAGGTGTGTGTGTGTGTATTATTGTGAATGGTTAGATACTAATGCACTGTTGGATCTAGGAACACAAGCATTTTGCTACAACCAGCAATAACATCTGATAAATATGTGTCTGTGACCAATAAAACGTGATATGTATATAGGTGTATAATTATGGATATAGTCTGTATGTACAGTTGAAGTCGGAAGATTACATACACCTTTGACAAATACATTTAAACTCAGTTTTTCACAATTCCTGACATTTAATCCTAGTAGAAATTCCCTGTTTTAGGTCAGTTTGGATCACCACTTTATTTTAAGAATGTGAAATGTCAGAATAATAGTAGAGAGAATTATTTATTTCAGCTTTAATTTATTTTGTCACATTCCCAGTGGGTCAGACATTTACATACACTCAATTAGTATTTGGTAGCATTGCCTTTAAATGGCTAAACTTGGGTCAAACGTTTCGGGTAGCCTTCCACAAGCTTCCCACAATAAGTTGGGTGAATTTTGGCACGTTCCTCCTGACAGAGCTGGTGTAACTGAGTCAGGTTTGTAGGCCTCCTTGCTCGCACACGCGTTTTCAGTTCTGGCCACACATTTTCTGTAGGATTGAGGTCAGTGCTTTGTGATGGCCACTCCAATACCTTGACTTTGTTGTCCTTAAGCATTGTCCTTAAGCCAATTTGCCACAATTTTGGAAGTATGCTTGGGGCCATTGTCCATTTGGAAGACCCATTTGCGACCAAGCTTTAACACACTGATGTGTTGAGATGTTGCTTCAATATATCCACATAATTTTCCTACCTCATGAAGCCATCTATTTTGTGAAGTGCACCAGTCCCTCCTGCAGCAAAGCACCCCCACAACATGATTCTGCCACCCCCGTGCTTCACGGTTGGAATGGTGTTCTTCAGCTTGCATGCCTCCCCCTTTTCCCTCCAAGCATAACAATGGTCATTATGGCCAAACAGTTATATTTTTGTTTCATCAGACCAGAGGATATTTCTCCAAAAAGTATGATCTTTGTCCCCATGTGCAGTTGCAAACCGTAGTCTGATTTTTTTATGGCGGTTTTGGAGCAGTGGCTTCTTCCTTGCTGAGCAGTCTTTCAGGTTATGTCGATATAGGACTCATTTTACAGTGGATATAGATACTTTTGTACCTGTTTCCTCCAGCATCTTCACAAGGTCCTTTGCTGATGTTCTGGGATTGATTTGCACTTTTCGCACCAAAGTACGTTCATCTCTAGGAGACAGAACATGTCTCCTTCTTGAGCGGTATGACGGCTGCGTGGTCCCATGGTGTTTATACTTGGGTACTATTGTTTGTACAGATGAATGTGGTACCTCCAGGCGTTTGGAAATTGCTCTCAAGGATGTGAAGGTCTACAATGTTTTTCTGAGGTCTTGGCTGATTTCTTTTGATTTCCCCATGATGTCAAGCAAAGAGGCACTGAGTTTGAAGGTAGGCCTTGAAATACATCCACAGGTACACCTCCAATTGATTCAAATTATGTCAATTAGCCTATCAGAAGCTTCTAAAGTCATGACATCATTTTCTGGATTTTTCAAGCTGTTTAAAGGCACAGTCAACTTAGTGGATGTAAACTTCTGGCCCACTGGAATTGTGATACAGTGAATTATAAGTGAAATCATCTGTCTGTAAACAATTGTTTGAAAAATTACTTGCATCATGAACAAAGTAGATGTCCTAACCGACTTGCCAAAGGTATAGTTTGTTAACAAGAAATTTGTGGAGTGGTTGAAAAATGAGTTTCAATGCCTCCAACCCAACTGTATGTAAACTTCCCACTTCAACTGTATATAGGTGTATAATTATAGATATACAGTCTGTATGTATAGATATGTATAATATAGATGTATAGATAGGTATAATATAGATGTATAGATATGTATAATATAGATATACAGTTTATGTATATAGGTGTATAATTATAGATATACAGTCTGTATGTATAGATATGTATAATATAGATGTAGATAGGTATAATATAGATGTATAGATATGTATAATATAGATATACAGTTTATGTATATAGGTGTATAATTATAGATATACAGTCTGTATGTATAGATATGTATAATATAGATGTATAGATAGGTATAATATAGATATACAGTCTGTATGTATAGATATGTATAATATAGATATACAGTCTATGTATATAGGTGTATAATTATAGATATACAGTCTATGTATATAGGTGTATAATATAGATATACAGTCTATGTATATAGTTGTATAATTATAGATATACAGTCTGTATGTATAGATATGTATAATATAGATATACAGTCTATGTATATAGGTGTATAATTATAGATATACAGTCTGTATGTATAGATATGTATAATATAGATATACAGTCTATGTATATAGGTGTATAATTATAGATATACAGTCTGTATGTATAGATATGTATAATATAGATATACAGTCTATGTATATAGGTGTATAATTATAGATATACAGTCTGTATGTATAGATATGTATAATATAGATATACAGTCTATGTATATAGGTGTATAATTATAGATATACAGTCTGTATGTATATAGTTGTATAATATACAGTCTATGTATAGATATGTATAATATAGATATACAGTCTGTATGTATATAGTTGTATAATATACAGTCTATGTATAGATATGTATAATATAGATACACTGTATAGCTATATATTGTATATCTATATTATACATATCTATAAATACAGATGGTATATCTATATATTGTATATGTATATAGTTGTATAATATAGATATACAGTCTGTATGTATATAGGTGTATATTAGAGTGTGTGCATTACTTGTATCTGCGGCTGCTGAAGCCTTGGAGAAGGCAGGGGGGGACCAGAGCCATCCAGACCACAGCCTAACTGGGACAGCACTACAGTACAGTATGGAGGGAGGAGAGGAGGGGGGGAGGGAGGAGAGGAAGGGAGGATGGAAAGAGGGAGGGAGGATGGAGGAGAGGAAGAGAGGAGGGAGGATGAAAAGAGGGAGGGAGGGAGGATGGAGGAGGGGAAGGGAGGATGGAAAGAGGGAGGGAGGATGGAGGAGAGGAAAAGAGGAGGGAGGATGAAAAGAGGGAGGGAGGGAGGGTGGAGGGAGGGGAAGGGAGGGAGGAGAGGGTGGAGGGAGGGAGGGAGGATGGAGGAGGGGAAGGGAGGATGGAAAGAGGGAGGGAGGATGGAGGAGAGGAAGAGAGGAGGGAGGATGAAAAGAGGGAGGGAGGGAGGGAGGGAGGGAGGAGAGGGTGGAGGGAGGGAGGGAGGAGAGGGTGGAGGGAGGGAGGATGGAGGAGGGGAAGGGAGGATGGAAAGAGGGAGGGAGGATGGAGGAGAGGAAGAGAGGAGGGAGGATGAAAGGGAGGGAGGGAGGGAGGGAGGGAGGGAGGGAGGGAGGATGGAGGATGGAAAGAGGGAGGGAGGATGGAGGAGAGGAAGGAGGATGAAAAGAGGGAGGGAGGGAGGATGGAAAGAGGGAGGGAGGAAAGGAAGAGGGAGGATGGAGGAAAGGAAGAGGGAGGATGGAGGAGAGGAAGAGAGGAGGGAGGATGGAAAGAGGGAGGGAGGAAAGGAAGAGGGAGGATGGAGGGGAAGATGGAAATATGGAGGGAGAGGAGGGAGGAGAGGAAGGAGGGATAGAAGAGGAGAGGAGGGAGGAGGAGAGGAAGAGGGAGGGTGGAAAGAGGGAAGGAGGAGAAGAGGAGGGAGGGAGGAGAGAGGATGGAAAGAGGGAATGAGGGAGGGAGGAGAAGTGGAGGAAGGGAGAATGGAAAGAGGAGGGAGGAGAGGAAGAGAGGAAGAGAGGATGGAGGAGGGGAAGGATGGAGGAGAGGAAGAGAGGAGTGAGGATGGAAAGAGGGAGGAAGGATGGAAAGAGGGAGGGAGGATGGAAAGAGGGAGGGAGGATGGAAAGAGGAAGAGAGGAAGATGGAAATAGGGAGGGAGGAGGGAGGAGAGGAAGGAGGGAAAGAGGGAGGGATAGAAGAGGAGAGGAGGGAGGAGAAGAGGAAGAGGATGGAAAGAGGGATTGAGGGAGGGAGGAGAAGAGGAGGGAGGATGGAAAGAGGGAAGGAGGGAGGGAGGAGAAGAGAAGGGAGGAGAGAGGATGGAAAGAGGGAGGGAGAAGGAGAGGAGGGAGGCAGGAACGAGAACAATGGGGCAGTTAGGGATGGCAGGGGAGGACAGGGTAGGGAGAGAGGGATGAAGCCAGGTCAGGAAAACAGGGGGATATAGGTAGAGGAGAGGATCAGTTGGTGAGACGACAAAGCGGGGGAGGACAGAAGGAGGAGTGGAAGGGTGGAAAAGGAGGAAAAGGAGGGAGGGATAGAAGAGGAGAGGAAGAGGGAGGAGAGAAAAAGGGAAGGAGGGAGGAGAAGAGGAGGGAGGGAGGAGAGAAGGATAGACGACAAAGCGGGGAGGACAGAAGGAGGAGTGGAAGGGAGGAAAAGGAGGAAGGACAAAAGACGGAGGGAAAAAAAAGGAGGGTGGGTTGGGAGGAAACAGAAACAAAAAAAGGAGAGAATGTAGCAGAGAAGTGGGGGGGGGGAAGTGTAGTTTGACCTTTGACTTATTACATCAGTTTGACCTTTGACAGGTTACTTTACAAACACACTCCAGAACAGAGCAGAACAGACTGGTCTGATGTTTTTCTACTGTCGTAAATAGATGATCAGGTTTTGATCAACAGTGAGGGACACTGATACACTACATTACCAAAAGTATGTGGACACCTGCTTGTGGAACATCACATTCCAAAATCATGGGCATTAATATGGAGTTGGTGGCCCCCCACCATTTCGCTGCTTTCCTCCACTCTTCTGGGAAGGCGTTTCACTAGATGTTGGAAGATTTCTGCGGGGACTTGCGGCTATTCAGCCACAACAGCATTAGTGAGGTTGGGCACTGATGTTTGGCGACTAGGCCTGGCTCACAATCGGCATTCCAATACATCCCAATGGTGTTCCATGGGGTTGAGGTCAGGGCTCTGTGCAGGCCAGTTAAGTTCTTCCACACCGTTTTTGACAAACCATTTTTGAATTTTATCCCCTTTTTTCGCCCCAATTTGGTAGTATCCTATTGTTTTTAGTACTTACTATCTTGTCTCATCGCTACAACTCCCGTACGGGCTCGGGAGAGACGAAGGTCGAGAGTCATGCGTCCTCCAACCCCCAACCAAGCCGCACTGCTTCTTAACACAGCGCGCATCCAACCCGGAAGCCAGCCGCACCAATGTGTCGGAGGAAACACCGTGCCCCTGCACTGCGCCCGGCCAGCCACAGGAGTCTCTAGTGCGCGATGAGACAAGGATTTCCCTACCGGCCAAACCCTCCGACGCTGGGCCAATTGTGCGTCGCCCCACAGACCTCCCGGTCGCGGCCGGCTACGACAGAGCCTGGGCTCGAACCCAGCTAGCACTGCAATGCCGTGCCTTAGACCACTGCGCCACCCGGGAGGCCAAGACAAACCATTTGTGTATGGACCGTGCTTTGTGCACGGGGGCATTGTTATGCTGAAACAGGAAAGGGCCTTCCCCAAACTGTTGCCACAAAGTTGGAAGAACAGAATTGTCTAGAATGTCATTGTACGCTGTAGAGTTAAGATTTCACTGCACTGGAACTAAGGGGCCTGAACCGTGACAAACAGCCCCAGAACAATATTCCTCCTCCACCAAACTTTACAGTTGGCACTATGCATTGGGGCAGGTAGCGTTCTCCTGGCATCCACCAAACCCAGATTTGTCCGTGGGACTGCCAGATGGTGAAGCGTGATTCATCACTCCAGAGAACGTGTTTCCACTGCTCCGGAGTCCAATAGCGGTGAGCTTGACATTGCGGCTGCTTGGTCATGGAAACCCACTTCATGAAGCTCCCGACAAACAGTTCTTGTGCTGACGTTGCTTTCAGAGGCAGTTTGGAACTCGGTAGTGAGAACAACCAATGACGGACGATTTTTACACGCTACGCACTTCAGCACTCGGAGGTCCTGTTCTGTGAGCTTGTATGGCCTGCCAATTAGAGGCTGAGCCGTTGTTTCTCCAAGACATTTCCACTTCACAATAACAACACTTACAGTTGACCTGTGCAGCTCTAGCAGGGCAGAAATTTGACAAATTTACTTTTTGTAAAGGTGGCATCCTATGAAGGTGCCACGTTGAAAGTCACTGAGCTCTTCAGTGTTCTACTGCCAATGTTTGTCTATGGAGATTGCATGGCCGTGTTCTCGATTTGATACACCTAGCAGAAATGGGTGTTCCTGAAATAACAGAATCCACTAAATGTGAAGTGGTGTCCACATACTTTTGTATATATTGTGTATGAGATCTACAGTGAGGGACTTTTATTTAACAATGTGCCTCGTAAAGCGGCAACTATTTACGTATTGCTCAGTTTACTAATCAAAGAGGTTTATGGTAAATGTTGCACTTAACACATTGCTTTTGAACTATGAACTTGTCACCGTTGGGTCAGTGCTACAGTCCTACATTTGATAACACAGTCAGTAACGTCTGGTTGTTATCAGTTTGACTGGTGAAAGAGTCGTGTTACTGAAGAAAGAGTAAAACATTTACAAAGAGAGAGATTGTGTAAGCGATTAAGAGTTTGTGTGTGTGTGTGTGTGTGTGTGTGTGTGAGAGCGACAGAGAGAGAAAGAGCGAGAGAGAGAGAGCGACAGGGAGAGAGAGCGACAGGGAGAGAGAGCGACAGGGAGAGAGAGAGAGAGCGACAGGGAGAGAGAGCGACAGAGAGAGAGAGCGACAGGGAGAGAGAGCGACAGGGAGAGAGAGCGACAGGGAGAGAGAGCGACAGGGAGAGAGAGCGACAGGGAGAGAGAGAGAGAGCGACAGGGAGAGAGAGAGAGAGCGACAGGGAGAGAGCGACAGGGAGAGAGGGAGAGAGAGCGACAGGGAGAGAGAGCGACAGGGAGAGAGAGCGACAGGGAGAGAGAGCGACAGGGAGAGAGAGCGACAGAGAGAGAGAGCGACAGAGAGAGAGAGCGACAGGGAGAGAGAGCGACAGGGAGAGAGAGCGACAGGGAGAGAGAGCGACAGGGAGAGAGAGCGACAGGGAGAGAGAGAGAGAGAGACAGGGAGAGAGAGAGAGCGACAGGGAGAGAGAGAGAGAGCGACAGGAGAGAAAGCGACAGGGAGAGAGAGCGACAGGGAGAGAGAGCGACAGGGAGAGAGATTGTGTAAGCGATTAAGAGTTTGTGTGTGTGTGTGAGAGCGACAGAGCGAAAGAGAGAGAGAGAGCGACAGGGAGAGAGAGAGACAGGGAGAGAGCGACAGGGAGAGAGAGCGACAGGGAGAGAGAGCGACAGGGAGGAGAGAGAGAGCGACAGGGAGAGAGAGAGAGAGAGAGCGACAGGGAGAGAGAGAGCGACAGGGAGAGAGAGAGCGACAGGGAGAGAGAGCGACAGAGAGACAGAGCGACAGAGAGACAGAGAGAGAGCGACAGAGAGAGAGCGACAGAGAGAGAGAGCGACAGAGAGAGAGAGCGACAGAGAGAGAGCGACAGAGAAAGAGAGAGCGAGAGAGAGAAACAGAGTGTGTATTAGAGTGTGTGTGTCCTACCTGCTGTCTGTGGGGACTTAAAGCTTCCTACTCCAGTCAGGTTGATGACAGCAGTCTGTTGAGCGCCCATACCCTGGTCTGACCCCTGATCACCCTAAAACCAGGGCAGAGGTTAGAGGTCATCACCACAGAGAAAGATGTGTGTCATACTGTGTGTCTGTTGCTGTGGGCTTAATATCATTACTTACACTACCGTTCAAAAGTTTTAGAACCCCTACTCATTCAAGGGTTTTTCTTTATTTTATACTATTTTCTACATTGTAGAATAATGGTGAAGACATTCAAAACTATGAAATGACACATATGGAATCATGTAGTAACCAAAACAAGTGTTAAACAAATAAAAATATATTTTATATTTGAGATTCTTCAAAGTAGCCACCCTTTGCATGGATGACAGCTCCACACTCTTGGCATTCTCTCAACCAGCTTCATGAGGTAGTCACCTGGAATGCATTTCAATTAACAGGTGTGCCTTGTTAAAAGTTAATTTGTGGAATTTCTTTCCTTCTTAATGCGTTTGAGCCAATCAGTTGTGTTGTGACAAGGTAGGGGTGTGGTATACAGCCCTATTTGGTAAAAGACCAAGTCCATATTATGGCAAGAACAGCTCAAATAAGCAAAGAGAAACAACAGTTCATCATTACTTTAAGACATGAAGGTCAGTCAAAACGGAACATTTCAAGAACTTTGAAAGTTTCTTCAAGTACAGTGGCAAAAACCATCAAGCATTATAGGCCGTCATTGAAAATAAGAATTTGTTCTTAACTGACTTGCCTAGTAAAATAAAAGGTCAAATAAAAATGGTCAAATTGATGCAAACAAAACACTACTAAAAGGACACTGATAAGAAGAAGAGACTTGCTTGGGCCAAGAAACACGAGCAATGGACATCAGACCGGTGGAAATCTGTCCTTTGGTCTGATGAGTCCAAATGTGAGATTTTTGGTTCCAACCACCGTCTTTGTGAGACGCAGAGTAGCTGAATGGATGATCTCGCATCTGTGGTTCCCACTGTGAAGCATGGAGGAGGAGGTGTGATGGTGCTTTGCTAGTGACACTGTCAGTGATGCATTCTGCAGCGATACGCCATCCCATCTGGTTTGTGCTTAGTGGGACTATCATCTGTTTTTCAACAGGACAATGACACAACACACCTCCAGGCTGTGTAAGGGCTATTTGACCAAGAAGGAGAGTGATGGAGTGCTGAATCAGATGACCTGGCCTCCACAATCACCCAACCTCAACCCATTTGAGATGGTTTGGGAGGAGTCGGACCGCAGAGTGAAGGAAAAGCTGCCAACAAGTGCTCAGCATATGTGGGAACTCCTTCAAGACTGTTGGAAAAGCATTCCAGGTGAAGCTGGTTGAGATAATGCCAACAGTGTGCAAAGCTGTCATCAAGGCAAAGGGTGGCTATTTGAAGAATCTCATATAAAAAATATATTTTCATTTGTTTTACACTTTTTTGGTTACTACATGATTCCATATGTGTTATTTCATAGTTTTTCACTATGATTCTACAATGTAGAAAATGGTCAAAATAAAGAAAAACCCTGGAATGAGAAGGTCTTCTAAAACTTTTGACCGGTAGTGTATATGTGCTGTGAACAATAGCCTTTGGACGAGGTTACTGTGGGCTGGACGTAGCAGACTGACTGAGGCAGAAGGTGTGTGTGTCATACCATGTCTCCTTGCTGCTGTGGGCTAGACGTAGCAGACTGACTGAGGCAGAAGGTATGTATCACATACCATGTCTCCTTGCTGCTGTGGGCTAGACGTAGCAGACTGACTGAGGCAGAAGGTGTGTGTGTCATACCATGTCTCCTTGCTGCTGTGGGCTGGACGTAGCAGACTGACTGAGGCAGAAGGTGTGTGTTTCATACCATGTCTCCTTGCTGCTGTGGGCTGGACGTAGCAGACTGACTGAGGCAGAAGGTGTGTGTGTCATACCATGTCTCCTTGCTGCTGTGGGCTGGACGTAGCAGACTGACTGAGGCAGAAGGTGTGTGTCACATACCATGTCTCCTTGCTGCTGTGGGCTGGACGTAGCAGACTGACTGAGGCAGAAGGTGTGTGTTTCATACCATGTCTCCTTGCTGCTGTGGGCTGGACGTAGCAGACTGACTGAGGCAGAAGGTGTGTGTGTGTGTGTCATACCATGTCTCCTTGCTGCTGTGGGCTGACGTAGCAGACTGACTGAGGCAGAAGGTGTGTATCACATACCATGTCTCCTTGCTGCTGTGGGCTGGACGTAGCAGACTGACTGAGGCAGAAGGTGTGTATCACATACCATGTCTCCTTGCTGCTGTGGGCTGGACGTAGCAGACTGACTGAGGCAGAAGGTGTGTATCACATACCATGTCTCCTTGCTGCTGTGGGCTGGACGTAGCAGACTGACTCTGTTGAGGAGAGAACTGGGAGAGCTGCTGCTGCTGCAGAGAGTTAAAGATCAGAGGACCTGTAGGGATCTGGAGGGAGAGAGAGAGGGTGGAGGAGGAGAGAGATGGGGGGGGGGAGAGAGAGGGGGAGGAGGGAGATGGGGGAGAGAGAGAGGGGGAGGAAGGGAGGGAGGGGGAGGAGAGAGTTGGGGGAGGAGGAAGGGAGGGGGAGAGAGAGGGGGGGGGGAGGAAAAGGAGAGAGATGGGGAGGAAGGGAGGGGGAGGAGAGAGATGGGGAGGAAGGGAGGGGGAGAGAGAGGGGGGAGGAAGAGGAGGGGGGAGGAGAGAGATGGGGGAGGAAGGGAGGGGGAGGAGAGATGGGGAGGAGAAGAGAGATGGGGAGGAAGGGAGGGGGAGGAGAGAGATGGGGGAGGGAAGGGAGGGGAGGAAGGAGGGGGGAGGAGAGAGATGGGGGGGAGGAAGGGGGGGGGGGGAGGAGAGAGATGGGGGAGGAAGGGAGGGGGAGGAGAGAGATGGGGGAGGAAGGGGGAGGGGGAGGAGAGAGATGGGGGAGGAAGGGAGGGGGAGGAGGAGATGGGGGGAGGAAGGGAGGGGGAGGAGAGAGATGGGGGAGGAAGGGAGGGGGAGGAGGAGAGATGGGGAGGAAGGGGAGGGGGAGAGAGAGGGGTGGAGGAGGAGGAGGGGGAGGAGAGAGATGGGGGGAGGAAGGGAGGGGGGAGAGAGAAGGGGAGGATGAAGAGGAGGGGGAGAGAGATGGAGGAGAAAGGGAGGGGGGGAGAGAGATGGGGAGGAGGAGGAGGAGGGGGGAGGAGGAGGAGGGGGAGAGAGATGGGGGGGAGGAGGAGAGAGATGGGGAGGGGGAGAGAGATGGGGGGAGGAGGAGAGAGATGGAGGAGGAGAGGAGGAGGAGGAGAGGAGGGGGGGAGAGATGGGGGAGGAGGAGGAGAGATGGGGAGGAGGAGGAGGAAGAGGAGGGGGAGAGAGATGGGGAGGAGGAGAGAGATGGGGAGGGGGAGAGAGATGGGGGAGGAGGAGGAGAGAGATGGGGAGGAGGAGGAAGGGAGGGGGAGAGAGAGATGGGGAGAGGGAGGGGGAGAGAGATGGGGGAGGAGGAGGAAGAGGAAGGGGAGAGAGAAGGGGGAGGATGAAGAGGAGGGGAGAGAGATGGGGAGGAGGAGGAGGAGGAAGGGAGGGGGAGGAGAGAGATGGGGGGGAGGAGGAAGAGGGAGATGGGGGAGGAGGAGGAGGAGGGGGGGAAGAGAGATGGGGGAGGAGGAAGAGGAGGGGGAGAGAGATGGGGGAGGAGGAGGAGGGAGATGGGGAGGAGGAGGGGGGAAGAGGGAGGGGGAGAGATGGGGAGGAGGAAGAGGAGGAAGTGATGGGGAGGAGAGAGATGGGGAGGAGGAAGAGGAGGAAGGGAGGGGGGAGAGAGAGAGGGAGGGGGGAGAGGAAGAGAGGGGAGAGAGATGGGGAGGAGGAAGAGGAGGGGGAGAGAGATGGGGAGAGGGAGAGGAGAGAGAGATGGGGAGGAGGAGGAAGAGAGGGGAGATGGGGGAGGAGGAAGAGGAGGGGAGGAAGGGGGAGGGGGGGAGAGAGATGGGAGAGGGGGAGAGAGATGGGGAGGAGGAAGAGGAGGGGGAGAGAGATGGGGAGGAGGAAGAGGAGGGGGAGAGAGATGGGGAGGAGGAAGAGGAGGGGGAGAGAGATGGGGAGGAGGAAGAGGAGGGGGAGAGAGATGGGGAGGAGGAGGAGGAAGGGAGGGGAGAGAGAGATGGGGGAGAGGAGGAAGAAGGGAGGGGAGAGAGATGGGGAGGAGGAAGAAGGGAGGGGGA
>NC_056461.1:42327440-42359940 GCF_018296145.1 Oncorhynchus tshawytscha
ATGGTGAAAACAGATGGCCATGAGTCCATTCTTAATGGTGAAAAACAGATGGCCATGAGTCCATTCTTAATGGTGAAAAACAGATGGCCATGAGTCCATTCTTAATGGTGAAAAACAGATGGCCATGAGTCCATTCTTAATGGTGAAAAACAGATGGCCATGAGTCCATTCTTAATGGTGAATAACAGATGGCCATGAGTCCATTCTTAATGGTGAATAACAGATGGCCATGAGTCCATTCTTAATGGTGAATAACAGATGGCCATGAGGACCTTTATCCTTCTTCCACTTCCAGAAGGTATCAGGGAATTCTGCTTTCATTTTATTCCAGTCCTATGAACCCTGTTATTCCATATACTGGGAGTCCTATGAACCCTGTTATTCCATATACTGGGAGTCCTAAGAACCCTGTTATTCCATATACTGGGAGTCCTAAGAACCCTGTTATTCCATATACTGGGAGTCCTAAGAACCCTGTTATTCCATATACTGGGTGTCCTAAGAACCCTGTTATTCCATATACTGGGAGTCCTAAGAACCCTGTTATTCCATATACTGGGAGTCCTATGAACCCTGTTATTCCATATACTGGGAGTCCCATGAACCCTGTTATTCCATATACTGGGAGTCCTATGAACCCTGTTATTCCATATACTGGGAGTCCTAAGAACCCTGTTATTCCATATACTGGGAGTCCTAAGAACCCTGTTATTCCATATACTGGGAGTCCTAAGAACCCTGTTATTCCATATACTGGGAGTCCTAAGAACCCTGTTATTCCATATACTGGGAGTCCTAAGAACCCTGTTATTCCATATACTGGGAGTCCTAAGAACCCTGTTATTCCATATACTGGGAGTCCTATGAACCCTGTTATTCCATATACTGGGAGTCCCATGAACCCTGTTATTCCATATACTGGGAGTCCTATGAACCCTGTTATTCCATATACTGGGAGT
The DNA here is from genome assembly GCF_018296145.1 of Oncorhynchus tshawytscha. Classification (NCBI taxonomy): domain Eukaryota; kingdom Metazoa; phylum Chordata; class Actinopteri; order Salmoniformes; family Salmonidae; genus Oncorhynchus; species Oncorhynchus tshawytscha. The sequence continues at coordinate 42,328,400 of NC_056461.1, forward strand.
CCCATGAACCCTGTTATTCCATATACTGGGAGTCCTATGAACCCTGTTATTCCATATACTGGGAGTCCCATGAACCCTGTTATTCCATATACTGGGAGTCCCATGAACCCTGTTATTCCATATACTGGGAGTCATATGAAGCCTTTGCATATTCATATATTGCAGGTGAACAGTTGTCTTGCCTCGAGCACAGCCTTTGTCCAAGGTGATTTCTGGGCCTCTTCCCAGCTTCCCCTAATCAGAGCACTTGAGTATCTTTCAACATTGTAATATATAACAGCATAATATGAAGAGATACATTGTTTAAGTCTTTCAGCAGGAGATTGTCCACTGGGATTTTTGTATTGGGTTATGTGGTTCTGGGGTTTTTGTATTGGGTTATGTGGTTCTTGCATTGGGTTATGTGGTTCTGGGGTTTTTGTATTGGGTTATGTGGTTCTTGTATTGGGTTATGTGGTTCTGGGGTTTTTGTATTGGGTTTATGTGGTTCTGGGGTTTTTATATTGGGTTATGTGGTTCTGGGATTTTTGTATTGGGTTATGTGGTTTTTGTATTGGGTTATGTGGTTTTTGTATTGGGTTATGTTTTGTGGGGTTTTTGTATTGGGTTATGTGGTTCTTTTTGGGTTCTGGGGGTTTTGTATTGGGTTATGTGGTTCTGGGGTTTTTGTATTGGGTTATGTGGTTTTTGTATTGGGTTATGTGGTTTTGTATTGGGTTATGTGGTTTTTGTATTGGGTTATGTGGTTCTTGTATTGGGTTATGTGGTTCTTGTATTGGGTTATGTGGTTTTGTATTGGGTTATGTGGTTCTGGGGTTTTTGTATTGGGTTATGTGGTTTTTGTATTGGGTTATGTGGTTCTTGTATTGGGTTATGTGGTTATGTGGTCTTGTATTGGGTTATGTGGTCTTGTATTGGGTTATGTGGTTTGTGTATTGGGTTATGTGGTTCTTGTATTGGGTTATGTGGTTCTGGGGTTTTTGTATTGAGTTATGTGGTTCTGGGATTTTTGCTCACCGCTCTTTGGTCTTGGCCTTAGTGGAGTTTGGAGTGTGACTGTTTGAGGTTGTGGACAGGTGTCTTTTATACTGATAACAAGTTCAAACAGGTGCCATTAATACAGGTAACGAGTGGAGGACAGAGGAGCCTCTTAGAGAAGAAGTTACAGGTTTGTGAGAGCCAGAAATCTTGCTTGTTTGTAGGTGACCAAATACTTATTTTCCACCATAATTCATTAAAAATCCTACAATGTGATTTTCTGGATTTTTTTTCCTCATTTTGTCTGTCATAGTTGAAGTGTACCTATGATGAAAATTACAGGCCTCTCTCATCTTTTTACGTGGGAGAACTTGCACAATTGGTGGCTGACTAAATACTTTTTTGCCCCACTGTATATAAATGCGACGAGGATACAGATCATTTTGATCAGATGAATTCTACCCAACCGTGATAATGGCAGGTCCATCCATCTGTCTAGGTCTTCCTTAACTGCCCTCCAGGTACAAAGCTGCTGTTGGACAGGTTGAAGTTCTTAAAATGTTTTTATACCAAGATACACAAAAAAAAATACATTTTGTCCAATTGAACGTGAAGTCATTTGAACTGTTGTTGTCACTCAAGCTCCCTAGAGGGCATAGCTTCCCTAGGGTGCTTAGCTTCCCTAGAGGGCATAGCTTCCCTAGAGGGCATAGCTTCCCTAGAGGGCATAGCTTCCCTAGAGGGCATAGCTTCCCTAGGGGGCTTAGCTTCCCTAGGGGGCTTAGCTTCCCTAGAGGGCATAGCTTCCCTAGAGGGCATAGCTTCCCTAGAGGGCATAGCTTCCCTAGAGGGCATAGCTTCCCTAGGGGGCTTAGCTTCCCTAGGGGCTTAGCTTCCCTAGAGGGCTTAGCTTCCTAGAGGGCATAGCTTCCCTAGAGGGCATAGCTTCCCTAGAGGGCATAGCTTCCCTAGAGGGCATAGCTTCCCTAGAGGGCATAGCTTCCCTAGAGGGCATAACTTCCCTAGAGGGCATAGCTTCCCTAGAGGGCATAGCTTCCCTAGAGGGCATAGCTTCCCTAGAGGGCATAGCTTCCCTAGAGGGCATAGCTTCCCTAGAGGGCATAGCTTCCCTAGAGGGCATAGCTTCCCTAGAGGGCATAGCTTCCCTAGAGGGCATAGCTTCCCTAGAGGGCATAGCTTCCCTAGAGGGCATAGCTTCCCTAGAGGGCATAGCTTCCCTAGAGGGCATAGCTTCCCTAGAGGGCATAGCTTCCCTAGAGGGCATAGCTTCCCTGGAGGGCATAGCTTCCCTAGAGGGCATAGCTTCCCTAGAGGGTATAGCTTCCCTAGAGGGCATAGCTTCCCTAGAGGGCATAGCTTCCCTGGAGGGCATAGCTTAACCCAAAATTAAATTTTGATTAGGCATGGGTCCCCATATCCTCAAAAGGGTAATTACCTAGCGGTACCACCGAGAGCATCCGGAGTGGTTGCATCACCGCCTGGTATGGTAACCGCTCAGCATCCGACCGTAAGGCACTACAGAGGGGAGTGAGTACGGCCCAGTACATCACTGGGGCCAAGCTTCCTGGCATCCAGGACCTCTATACCAGGCGGTGTCAGAGGGAAGCCCAAAAAATTGTCAGAGACTCCAATCACCCAAGTCATTGACTGTTGTCTCTGCTACCACACAGGAAGCGGTACCGGAGCGCCAAGTCTAGATCCAAGTCTCCTGAACATCTTCTACCCCCAAGACATAAGACTGCTGAGCAATTAATCAAATGGCCACCGGACTATTTACATTGACCCCCCCCCATTTGTTTTGTACACTGCTGCTACTCGCTGTTCAACTTCTATATGCATAGTTAATTTACACCTACCTACATGTACAAATTACCTCAATAAACATTGACTCGGTACCCCCTGTATAGCCTTGTTATTGTTATTGTCTTACTTTTTACTTTAGTTTATTTTGTAAATATTTTCTTAACTCTTCTTGAACTGCACTGTTGGTTAAGGGCTTGTAAGTTAGCATTTCACGGTAAAGTTAGCATTTCACGGTAAAGTTAGCATTTCACGGTAAAGTTAGCATTTCACGGTAAAGTTAGCATATCACGGTAAAGTTAGCATTTCACGGTAAAGTTAGCATTTCACGGTAAAGTTAACATTTCACGGTAAAGTCTACGCTTGTTGTATTCAGCATTTCACGTTCACGGTAAAGTTAGCATTTCACGGTAAAGTTAGCATTTCACGGTAGGTAAAGTTAGCATTTCACGGTAGGTAAAGTTAGCATTTCACGGTAAAGTTAGCATTTCACGGTAAAGTTAGCATTTCACGGTAAAGTTAGCATTTCACGGTAAAGTTAGCATTTCACGGTAAAGTTAGCATTTCACGGTAAAGTTAACATTTCACGGTAAAGTTAACATTTCACGGTAAAGTTAACATTTCACAGTAAAGTCTACACTTGTTGTATTCGGTGCATGTGACTAAAAAAGTTTGATTTGATAAAAAGAGCTAAACCAATAGCAATGGGAATAGTTAAATGTCATCTGCATATAGAGACATAATGTGGGTTTCTTTTCCAATCTGACACTTGTCCTGGGTACGTATAGCCTCTGGCAGGGGCTCTAATACCAAGGCATGATAGACTGTTTGATAGACTGACTGACAGACTGACTGACAGATAGAGACTGATTGACAGACAGACAGACAGACAGACTGGCCAGGTACTCACTCTGTGTTGTCCCCATGGGTGATAGGGCTACCGGGGACAACAACCCCACCTGTCCTAACTGCCCGCCCAGCTGTAACCCCTGCCCCAGCTCCACAGAGTGCTTCCTACTCAGTGACTGGGGCTTGGCTGAGCCGGGGCCTGTTCCTGGGGGGGGCGTAGGACACTTAAGGAGACCACTGGTAGCCTGGGCTGAACTATACAGGTTACCTGGAGAGAGAGATATGGAGAGAGGAGGAGGTGGGGTGGAGGAGGGGAGGGAGAGAGAGAGGAAGCAGGGTGAGAGAGGGGGAGAGGAAGGGGGAGAGGTGAGAGAGAGGGGGGAGAACAGGAGTTAGCACCAATCAGATGTGCGATTGGGAACAACAACTTTGTGGAATGAGATGCAGCCCCAGACCTCCGTAGAGAGGGAGTTACCCGTGGAGCTGCTGCCCGACGCAGAGGGTAGTTTGATAGGGGGAGGCCGGTGCTTCACCCCCTTCCCCAACACACCCGACGACTGAACCAGGGCTGATAGACCATCCGCCTGGGGACACACAACGGGCATTAGGTGAATCAACAACATCAACCAGCTCCGTCTCTCTGCTTGGTGAGAGCCGGTTCTATAGTGTGTCATGACTCTCCTGTGAGGATCAGGTTTCAGTGGATCAGCTCTACAGAGATCTCCCGCGGGGGAGAGAGAAAGAGAGAGAGAGGCAGCAGACGATTCCTTTTCGGGGGCCTAAGGGGGCCTAGTTTGAGTGATCGGAAAGTCTGTGTGCGTCATGACGAGTTCACCGCCAAAAACTACAACATCAAAACAATGGACACCGAGACAATATATTTCATCCTACCAAATGTTGACAATGATGAGAGATGGGAACGTGGAAAATGAATGTCTATTTTGTGATGTCATTAAAAGTTGCATGAAGACATTGTAACGAAAACATGGTAACTTCAAGAGTTTTCAGACGGTGTATTTCATGTTTACACACTTTACGTTGCGTGGAAAATATCCAGGATAAAGATAATGTTTGTTGTTGTTGTTGTGGTGACGATAAGATTGTGATTTTAGTTCTCTAAACGAGATCATAGTAAATTGTGATACTTTGCCTCGTAACTAGCCACGCCCCCAGGGAACCCAGAGAGCGTGTCAGCAAGACATAAACACACCCGCTTTCTACCCGAGGGTATAAAGCACTTGGGTTAAGAGTGAACATATCAGACTAGAAGGGCCACAAGCTACAGCTGAGGTCTACGGTTAGGTCACGACCCTGAAACGCAACACGAGGTTGAAGAAGACAAAGGAACCTCTTCACAATCACTGCTACCGTTGTATTAGTCCGCTAGGGACTTGTGATCGTATTACATTTCTGACCAATGACCTTATACCTTGCGTGTATCTTGTATTATCGTTTAGCTTGTTAGTAAATAAATAATCAACAACTTTTGTGTGGTACGGAATGATTAGTAAGTCAACAACATTCAGAATGAGACTGATGTGAAGAAATGATTAATTGATGACTGATGTGAGGAAATGATTAATTGATGACTGATGTGAGGAAATTATTAATTGATGACTGATGTGAAGAAATGATTAATTGATGACTGATGTGAAGAAATGATTAATTGATGACTGATGTGAGGAAATGATTAATTGATGACTGATGTGAGGAAATTATTAATTGATGACTGATGTGAAGAAATGATTAATTGATGACTGATGTGAAGAAATGATTAATTGATGACTGATGTGAAGAAATGATTAATTGATGACTGATGTGAAGAAATGATTAATTGATGACTGATGTGAAGAAATTATTAATTGATGACTGATGTGAGGAAATTATTAATTGATGACTGATATGTCTACATAGTTACTTCGGGAAACAAACTTTTCCCGTGGTGCCCCAAATTCCTGATGAGTTAATTGTTACATAAATAACAGTCATCACATTAATGATATTCATGACAAGTGTGTGTGTTGTGGTACGTGTACCTCTGTCTCTCTGCTGGGTGAGAGCCGGTTCCGTCCCACGAATCCTGAGTTATGAGACATCTTCACCTGGCACTTTACGTCTGACTCATACACACCCTTATACTGGGACAGGAACCTAGAAACACACACACATCACATCTGACTCATACACACCCTTATACTGGGACAGGAACCTAGAAACACACACACACACATCACATCTGACTCATACACACCCTTATACTGGGACAGGAACCTAGAAACACACACACACACATCACATCTGACTCATACACACCCTTATACTGGGACAGGAACCTCGGAAAAGCAATTTTTGGGTCAACAGCCTACAACACAGTCAACCGCCTACAACACAGTCAACCGCCTACAACACAGTCAACAGCCTACAACACAGTCAACCGCCTACAACACAGTCAACCGCCTACAACACAGTCAACCGCCTACAACACAGTCAACAACACAGTCAACAGCCTACAACATCGTCAACAATGTCAACAACACAGTCAACAATGTCAACAACACAGTCAACAATGTCAACAACACAGTCAACAATGTCAACAACACAGTCAACAACACAGTCAACAATGTCAACAACACAGTCAACAATGTCAACAACACAGTCAACAATGTCAACAACACAGTCAACCGCCTACAACACTGTCAACCGCCTACAACACTATCAACCGCCTACAACATCATCAACAACAGTCACCCGCCTACAACACAGTCAACAGCCTACAACACAGTCAACCGCCTAAACACTGTCAACCGCCTACAACACAGTCAACCGCCTCAACACAGTCAACCGCCTACAACACAGTCAACCGCCTACAACACTGTCAACCGCCTACAACATCATCAACAACAGTCAACCGCCTACAACACAGTCAACCGCCTACAACACTGTCAACCGCCTACAACACTGTCAACCGCCTACAACACTGTCAACCGCCTACAACACAGTCAACCGCCTACAACACAGTCAACCGCCTACAACATCATCAACAACAGTCAACCGCCTACAACACTGTCAACCGCCTACAACACTGTCAACCGCCTACAACACTGTCAACCGCCTACAACACTGTCAACCGCCTACAACACTGTCAACCGCCTACAACATCATCAACAACAGTCAACCGCCTACAACACTGTCAACCGCCTACAACACTGTCAACCGCCTACAACACTGTCAACCGCCTACAACATCATCAACAACAGTCAACCGCCTACAACAGTCAACAGCCTACAACACAGTCAACCGCCTACAACACAGTCAACCGCCTACAACACTGTCAACCGCCTACAACACTGTCAACCGCCTACAACACTGTCAACCGCCTACAACACAGTCAACCGCCTACAACACAGTCAACCGCCTACAACATCATCAACAACAGTCAACCGCCTACAACAGTCAACAGCCTACAACACAGTCAACCGCCTACAACAGTCAACAGCCTACAACACAGTCAACCGACCTACAACACTGTCAACCGCCTACAACATCATCAACAACAGTCAACCGCCTACAACAGTCAACAGCCTACAACACAGTCAACCGCCTACAACAGTCAACAGCCTACAACACAGTCAACCGACCTACAACACTGTCAACCGCCTACAACATCATCAACAACAGTCAACCGCCTACAACACAGTCAACCGCCTACAACACTGTCAACCGTCTACAACACTGTCAACCGCCTACAACACTGTCAACCGCCTACAACATCATCAACAACAGTCAACCGCCTACAACAGTCAACAGCCTACAACACAGTCAACCGCCTACAACACAGTCAACCGCCTACAACACTGTCAACCGCCTACAACACTGTCAACCGCCTACAACACTGTCAACCGCCTACAACACAGTCAACCGCCTACAACACAGTCAACCGCCTACAACATCATCAACAACAGTCAACCGCCTACAACAGTCAACAGCCTACAACACAGTCAACCGCCTACAACATCATCAACAACAGTCAACCGCCTACAACAGTCAACAGCCTACAACACAGTCAACCGCCTACAACAGTCAACAGCCTACAACACAGTCAACCGACCTACAACACTGTCAACCGCCTACAACATCATCAACAACAGTCAACCGCCTACAACAGTCAACAGCCTACAACACAGTCAACCGCCTACAACAGTCAACAGCCTACAACACAGTCAACCGACCTACAACACTGTCAACCGCCTACAACACAGTCAACCGCCTACAACAGTCAACAGCCTACAACACAGTCAACCGACCTACAACACTGTCAACCGCCTACAACACTGTCAACCGCCTACAACATCATCAACAACAGTCAACCGCCTACAACACTGTCAACCGCCTACAACACTGTCAACCGCCTACAACACTGTCAACCGCCTACAACACTGTCAACCGCCTACAACACTGTCAACCGCCTACAACATCATCAACAACAGTCAACCGCCTACAACACTGTCAACCGCCTACAACACTGTCAACCGCCTACAACACTGTCAACCGCCTACAACACTGTCAACCGCCTACAACACAGTCAACCGCCTACAACACAGTCAACCGCCTACAACACTGTCAACCGCCTACAACATCATCAACAACAGTCAACCGCCTACAACAGTCAACAGCCTACAACACAGTCAACCGCCTACAACACAGTCAACCGCCTACAACACTGTCAACCGCCTACAACACTGTCAACCGCCTACAACACAGTCAACCGCCTACAACACAGTCAACCGCCTACAACATCATCAACAACAGTCAACCGCCTACAACAGTCAACAACACAGTCAACCGCCTACAACAGTCAACAGCCTACAACACAGTCAACCGCCTACAACAGTCAACAGCCTACAACACAGTCAACCGCCTACAACACTGTCAACCGCCTACAACACAGTCAACCGCCTACAACACAGTCAACCGCCTACAACACAGTCAACCGCCTACAACACAGTCAACCGCCTACAACAGTCAACAGCCTACAACACAGTCAACCGCCTACAACACAGTCAACCGCCTACAACATCATCAACAACAGTCAACCGCCTACAACAGTCAACAGCCTACAACACAGTCAACCGCCTACAACAGTCAACACAACAGTCAACCGCCTACAACACAGTCAACCGCCTACAACAGTCAACAGCCTACAACACAGTCAACCGCCTACAACACAGTCAACCGCCTACAACACAGTCACCCGCCTCAACACAGTCAACAGCCTACAACACAGTCAATCGCCTACAACACAGTCAACCGCCTACAACACAGTCACCCGCCTACAACACAGTCAACAGCCTACAACACAGTCAACCGCCTACAACACAGTCAACCGCCTACAACACAGTCAACAGCCTACAACACAGTCAACAGCCTACAACACAGTCACCCGCCTACAACACAGTCACCCGCCTACAACACAGTCAACAATGTCAACAACACAGTCAACCGCCTACAACACAGTCAACCGCCTACAACACAGTCAACCGCCTACAACACAGTCAACCGCCTAAAACACAGTCAACCGCCTACAACAGTCAACAGCCTACAACACAGTCAACCGCCTACAACACAGTCAACCGCCTACAACATCATCAACAACAGTCAACCGCCTACAACAGTCAACAGCCTACAACACAGTCAACCGCCTACAACAGTCAACCGCCTACAACAGTCAACAGCCTACAACACAGTCAACCGCCTACAACAGTCAACAGCCTACAACACAGTCAACCGCCTACAACACAGTCAACCGCCTACAACACAGTCACCCGCCTACAACACAGTCAACAGCCTACAACACAGTCAATCGCCTACAACACAGTCAACCGCCTACAACACAGTCACCCGCCTACAACACAGTCAACAGCCTACAACACAGTCAACCGCCTAAACACAGTCAACCGCCTACAACACAGTCAACAGCCTACAACACAGTCAACAGCCTACAACACAGTCACCCGCCTACAACACAGTCAACAATGTCAACAACACAGTCAACCGCCTACAACACAGTCAACCGCCTACATAACAACAGTCAGCAACACAGTCAACAACACAGTCAACAGTCAGCAACAAAGTCAACAGCCTACAACACAGTCAACACAGTCAACCGCCTACAACACAGTCAACCGTCTACATAACAACAGTCAGCAACACAGTCAACAACACAGCCAACAGCCTACAATACAGTCAACAGCCTACAACACAGTCAACAACAGTCAACAGCCAGCAATACAGTCAACAACAGTCAACCGCCTACAACACAGTCAACAACAGTCAACAGCAGACAACCAGTCAACACAGTCAACAACACAGTCAACAGCCAGCAACACAGTCAACCGCCTACAACACAGTCAACAGCCAGCAACACAGTCAACCGCCTACAACACAGTCAACAACAGTCAACCGCCTACAACACAGTCAACAACAGTCAACAGCAGACAACCAGTCAACACAGTCAACAGTCAGCAACACAGTCAACAGCCAGCAACACAGTCAACCGCCTACAACACAGTCAACACAGTCAACAGCCAGCAACACAGTCAACCGCCTACAACACAGTCAACAACAGTCAACCGCCTACAACACAGTCAACAACAGTCAACAGCCTACAACACAGTCAACACAGTCAACCATATGACTGGACACCATATGGATACCGATCCAATAACTGACTGAATAAGTGCCTATTTGAGAGTTAAATGCGGTACTTTTTAGGTAGTTTAACGGTCTGTAAATGTCTAATTGTTTGTAATGTCTACCACCGTCTTTCAACGTAAACTGTTAAGTATTTTGTCTGTCTTTTTCGACCCCAGGAAGACGAGCCTTTTCCATTGGGATCCTAATCAAATCCAACAGCACAGAACACATGTTCAGAAAGGACAAGCACACAATCACTGTTGGTCCACTTACCGACTGGCATCTATCTTTGAGCCTATTAGGAAACTGGTGGGGAAAAAGACAAGAAAAAAAATATATAAGTTAGAATATTCTGTTTCTAGAATGTTACATTAAAATGTCCTCTGCCGCGTTGCACCCCCCTACTGTGCTTACGATGGGTGTAGGAGCTGAAGATAATGCCGAACTCCTCAGCCCCCCTGCCCCTAGACTGCCCCCTCCATCTTACGATGGGTGTAGGATCTGAAGTGCGCTGCTGTCCTCCTCAGCCCCCTCCTTACGATGGGTGTAGGATCTGAAGGGCGCTGCTGTCCTCCTCAGCCCCCCCTCCCTCCCCCTCCCTACGATGGGTGTAGGATCTGAAGGGCGCTGCTGTCCTCCTCAGCCCCCCTCCCTCCCTACGATGGGTGTAGGATCTGAAGGGCGCTGCTGTCCTCCTCAGCCCCCCTCCCTCCCCCTCCTTACGATGGGTGTAGGATCTGAAGGGCGCTGCTGTCCTCCTCAGCTTTGGGTTGTTTGTCGCAGTAGATCTTTCCGTAGACCAGAGGGTCGCCCACCGACTGGAAGATGGACACCTTGGTCCTTTGGGTCTTACCCCCAACCTCACACTCAAACGTATAGTCATCTATCACTTCCTGTTACGGGGGAAGAGAACAGGTGTGACACAAGGAAGTTAAAAAAAAGAAACACTTTAGTCCTCTGGGTCTTGCCCCCCCAACCTCACACTCAAACGTATAATCATCTTATCACTTCCTGTTATCACTTGCTGTTCCTGGTGTGACACCAGGAAGTGAGGAGAAACCTTGGTCCTCTGGTACCGTTTTTTGATCAAAGCTGACAGGAAACTCATCTTCTGTGATAAAATGGGATTTTGCAGTAGCTTGTTGGGATCTTTGAGATGATACCAGTGTTTAATCACTTAGATCTGTAACAGGGGGAAGATAAAGAGTGTGACACCAGGAAGTCTCACCTCTGCAGGCCATACAGTGGGTTGAGATTCCTCCAGCTTCACAGACTTCTCCACCACTGCGTATTTCTCCACCTGGGAACAACAGAGAAAGTCTGAGTACAAAGACCAAATGGTTCATTTAAGGGTTGGGATTCATTTCAATTGAAGTCAGTCCATTCAAGAAGTAAACTGAAATTCAAAAAGGGGAATCTATTTACAAATGAATTCTGAATAAACTGAAAAAGAAGAAGGTATTTTACGTCAAAAGTTTTTCCCATTTTGGGAATTTTTAATTCAAATCACTTCCTGAATTGACTGAGTTCAATTGGTATTGACCCCAACCTCTTAGAGTACCAGTCACTGACTGACAGACAGGTTGGGGTGTTTGACAAGGAGAGAGAGAGAGTGACTTACATCAATCTCCTTGGGGACAGTCAGCTGGCAGTTGCTCTGCTTCCACATGTCCACACACTGTAAATGAGGGAGAGAGATCAGTCTGTTAGTGTGGTCTATCTCGAGGTGGTAGTGTGGTCTATCTCGAGGTGGTAGTGTGGTCATTCTAGAGGTGGTCTATCTAGAGGCGGTCTATCTAGAGGTGGTCTATCTAGAGGTGGTAGTGTGGTCTATCTAGAGGCGGTCTATCGAGAGGTGGTCTATCTAGAGGTGGTCTATCTAGAGGTGGTCTATCTAGAGGTGGTCTATCTAGAGGTGGTCATTCTAGAGGTGGTCTATCTACAGGTGGTCTATCTAAAGGTTGTCTCTCTAAAGGTTGTCTCTCTAAAGGTGGTCTATCTAGAGGTGGTCTATCTACAGGTGGTCTATCTACAGGTGGTCTATCTAAAGGTTGTCTCTCTAAAGGTGGTCTATCTAGAGGTGGTCTATCTAGAGGTGGTCTATCTAGAGGTGGTCTATCTAGAGGTGGTCTATCTAGAGGTGGTCTATCTACAGGTGGTCTATCTACAGGTGGCAGTGTACAGAGTAATGTGATCTCACGTTTCCGGCCTTGGAGATCTTCAGGTCTATCGAGGGGGCCGGCTTCCTCTCCTTCCTCCTCTGCAGGTAGTCATAGAGATGCAGCTGGGGGGGCATGGGCAGGTAGGACAGCTCCTGCTGACGGTTCAACGCCGCCCGAGAGTGACGCTTAAAACAACTACGGAGAGAGGAGAAACAGGTCTCTGTGTGTCTCATAGCGTGTTTTTAGGTATCTCTCTGTGTGTTTATAGGTCTCTCTCTGTGTGTGTTTGCGGGTCTCTCTCTCTCTGTGTGTTTGCGGGTCTCTCTCTCTCTGTGTGTTTGCGGGTCTCTCTCTCTCTGTGTGTTTGCGGGTCTCTCTCTCTCTGTGTGTTTGCAGGTCTCTCTCTCTCTGTGTGTGTTTGCAGGTCTCTCTCTCTGTGTCTGCAGGTCTCTCTCTGTGTCTGCAGGTCTCTCTGTGTCTGCAGGTCTCTCTCTGTGTCTGCAGGTCTCTCTCTGTGTCTGCAGGTCTCTCTCTGTGTGTCTGCAGGTCTCTCTCTGTGTCTGCAGGTCTCTCTCTGTGTCTGCAGGTCTCTCTCTGTGTCTGCAGGTCTCTCTCTGTGTCTGCAGGTCTCTCTCTGTGTCTGCAGGTCTCTCTCTGTGTGTCTGCAGGTCTCTCTCTGTGTCTGCAGGTCTCTCTCTGTGTCTGCAGGTCTCTCTCTGTGTCTGCAGGTCTCTCTCTGTGTCTGCAGGTCTCTCTCTGTGTCTGCAGGTCTCTCTCTGTGTCTGCAGGTCTCTCTCTGTGTCTGCAGGTCTCTCTCTGTGTCTGCAGGTCTCTCTCTGTGTGTCTGCAGGTCTCTCTCTGTGTGTCTGCAGGTCTCTCTCTGTGTCTGCAGGTCTCTCTCTGTGTGTCTGCAGGTCTCTCTCTGTGTGTCTGCAGGTCTCTCTCTGTGTCTGCAGGTCTCTCTCTGTGTCTGCAGGTCTCTCTCTGTGTCTGCAGGTCTCTCTCTGTGTCTGCAGGTCTCTCTCTGTGTCTGCAGGTCTCTCTCTGTGTCTGCAGGTCTCTCTCTGTGTCTGCAGGTCTCTCTCTGTGTCTGCAGGTCTCTCTCTGTGTCTGCAGGTCTGTCTGTGTGTCTCTCTGTTTGTACCGTTTCATAGAGTGAGTGTTCATCTTCTGCTTGTTATAGAGCAGGTGGTTGGCTGTACAGGTGACAGAGATAGATGGATCCAGACACAGAGGATCAGCTGTGGCCAGCAGTAACTGGCTCTCCAACTGGAACTTATCATCCTGGAGGGGAGAGAGGAGAGGGGAGAGAGGAGAGGGAAGCGGGGGAGAGAGGAGAGGGGGAGAGAGGGAGAGGGGAGAGGAGAGGGGAAGAGAGGAGAGGGGGATCGATGAAGAGGGGAGAGGCAGGTGATAAGGGAAGATGAAAGGAGGAGAGGCATGAGAACAGTATTACCATCTTGATGGTGTGATCAGGTTTGTTTGACCTCGGCAACTCACCTGAGTCCATTTGTGGTGGTCACTGGTCATGGCATGGACGTCACAGATCAGTGTCTGGGGAGGTCAAAGGTCAGAATATAGTATCAACGGTGTAAGGATCGATCATTCTGATTACATATGACCACCGCCACCCTAACATAGAAACCAACTATCTCCCCTCATGGTTCTCACCTACATGGTGTCTGTTCTACCTCTTTTATGTCTATGGTTCCAGAACACAGTGCTAGTTCCTACCTGCATGGTGTCTGTTCTACCTCTTCTATTTCTATGGTTCCAGAACGCAGTGCTAGTTCCTACCTGCATGGTGGGCCGTAGCAGGACATGTCTGCTCTGGAAGGAGGGCATCTTAGTGTTGCCAGACTGTCTGTAGTCTCGGACCTCAGCTACCACACAGCCACAGTGGAAGATGTTCACCTGGACAAGGAGTCAGAGAGGAGACAAGGAGTCAGAGAGGAGACAAGGAGTCAGAGAGGAGACAAGGAGCCAGAGAGGAGACAAGGAGTCAGAGAGGAGACAAGGAGCCAGAGAGGAGACAAGGAGTCAGAGAGGGGACAAGGAGTCAGAGAGGAGACAAGGAGTCAGAGACAGAACAAGGAGTCAGAGAGGAGACAAGGAGCCAGAGAGGAGACAAGGAGCCAGAGAGGGAGACAAGGAGCCAGAGAGGAGACAAGGAGCCAGAGAGGAGACAAGGAGCCAGAGAGGAGACAAGCAGTCAGAGAGGGACAAGGAGTCAGAGAGGGGACAAGGAGTCAGAGAGGGGACAAGGAGTCAGAGAGGAGACAAGGAGCCAGAGATGGGACAAGGAGTCAGAGAGGAGACAAGGAGTCAGAGAGGAGACAGAGAGGGGACAAGGAGCCAGAGAGGGGACAAGGAGTCAGAGAGGAGACAAGGAGCCAGAGATGGGACAAGGAGTCAGAGAGGAGACAAGGGGTCAGAGAGGAGACAGAGAGGTGACAAGGCGCCAGAGAGGAGACAAGGAGCCAGAGAGGAGACAAGGAGTCAGAGAGGAGACAAGGAGTCAGAGAGGAGACAAGGAGCCAGAGAGGAGACAAGGAGCCAGAGAGGAGACAAGCAGTCAGAGAGGGAGAAGGAGTCAGAGGGAACACACACACCTGGGACTTCTCTAAGAGATCCACCAGGATAGGAGGAAGCTCCTCAGCATCCAGGTACTCCAACAGCTGGCCTTCCTCATACGGCAAACGGATCGTCTCAGAGTCTACAGAGAGAGAGAGGGGGGGGGAGGAAAGAGCGAGAGGGGGAAGAGAGAGAGCGAGAGAGAGATGGGGGAGAGAGAGAGGGGGGAAGAGGGGGACAAGGGAGGAAAGAGAGAGATGGGAGAGAGAGAGAGAGAGATGGGGGAGAGATAGAGGGGGGAAGAGGGGGGAGGGAGGAGAGAGAGAGATGGGGGAGAGAGAGAGACTGTCATCATTATGCAGTTGAAAGGTCTATCAAACAAAGCGACACTGTTACTACTACAGCCCTGTAGAAACACTGTTACTACTACAGCCCTGTAGAAACACTGTTACTACTACAGCCCTGTAGAAACACCCTGTTACTACTACAGCCCTGTAGAAACACTGTTACTACTACAGCCCTGTAGAAACACCCTGTTACTACTACAGCCCTGTAGAAACACCCTGTTACTACTACAGCCCTGTAGAAACACCCTGTTACTACTACAGCCCTGTAGAAACACTGTTACTACTACAGCCCTGTAGAAACACCCTGTTACTACTACAGCACTGTAGAAACACCCTGTTACTACTACAGCCCTGTAGAAACACCCTGTTACTACTACAGCCCTGTAGAAACACCCTGTTACTACTACAGCCCTGTAGAAACACCCTGTTACTACTACAGCCCTGTAGAAACACCCTGTTACTACTACAGCCCTGTAGAAACACCCTGTTACTACTACAGCCCTGTAGAAACACCCTGTTACTACTACAGCCCTGTAGAAACACTGTTACTACTACAGCCCTGTAGAAACACCCTGTTACTACTACAGCCCTGTAGAAACACCCTGTTACTACTACAGCCCTGTAGAAACACCCTGTTACTACTACAGCCCTGTAGAAACACTGTTACCACTACAGCCCTGTAGAAACACCCTGTTACTACTACAGCCCTGTAGAAACACTGTTACTACTACAGCCCTGTAGAAACACCCTGTTACTACTACAGCCCTGTAGAAACACATTGTTACTACTACAGCCCTGTAGAAACACTGTTACTACTACAGCCCTGTAGAAACACACTGTTACTACTACAGCCCTGTAGAAACACACTGTTACTACTACAGCCCTGTAGAAACACTCTGTTACTACTACAGCCCTGTAGAAACACCCTGTTACTACTACAGCCCTGTAGAAACACTGTTACTACTACAGCCCTGTAGAAACACCCTGTTACTACTACAGCCCTGTAGAAACACCCTGTTACTACTACAGCCCTGTAGAAACACTGTTACTACTACAGCCCTGTAGAAACACCCTGTTACTACTACAGCCCTGTAGAAACACTGTTACTACTACAGCCCTGTAGAAACACCCTGTTACTACTACAGCCCTGTAGAAACACTGTTACTACTACAGCCCTGTAGAAACACCCTGTTACTACTACAGCCCTGTAGAAACACCCTGTTACTACTACAGCCCTGTAGAAACACCCTGTTACTACTACAGCCCTGTAGAAACACTCTGTTACTACTACAGCCCTGTAGAAACACTGTTACCACTACAGCCCTGTAGAAACACCCTGTTACTACTACAGCCCTGTAGAAACACTGTTACTACTACAGCCCTGTAGAAACACCCTGTTACTACTACAGCCCTGTAGAAACACATTGTTACTACTACAGCCCTGTAGAAACACTGTTACTACTACAGCCCTGTAGAAACACACTGTTACTACTACAGCCCTGTAGAAACACACTGTTACTACTACAGCCCTGTAGAAACACTCTGTTACTACTACAGCCCTGTAGAAACACCCTGTTACTACTACAGCCCTGTATAAACACCCTGTTACTACTACAGCCCTGTATAAACACTCTGTTACTACTACAGCCCTGTAGAAACACCCTGTTACTACTACAGCCCTGTAGAAACACTCTGTTACTACTACAGCCCTGTAGAAACACCCTGTTACTACTACAGCCCTGTAGAAACACCCTGTTACTACTACAGCCCTGTAGAAACACCCTGTTACTACTACAGCCCTGTAGAAACACCCTGTTACTACTACAGCCCTGTAGAAACACCCTGTTACTACTACAGCCCTGTAGAAACACCCTGTTACTACTACAGCTCATCTGCTTGAACGTGTCTTAGGCATACTGCAAGGAGGCATGAGGACTGCAGATGTCGCCAGGGCAATAAATTGCAATGTCCGTACTATGAGACGCCTATGACAGCGCTACAGGGAGACAGGACGGACAGCTGATCGTCTTCGCAGTGGCAGACCACGTGTTACAACACATGCACAGGATTGGTACATCCGAACATCACACCTGCAGGTCAGGTACAGGATGGCAACAACAACTGCCTGAGTTACACCAGGAACGCACAATCCCTCCATCAGTGCTCAGACTGTCCACAAAATAGGCTGAGAGAGGCTGGACTGAGGGCTTGTAGGCCTGTTGTAAGGCAGGTCCTCACCAGACATCACCAGCAACAACGTCGCCTATGGGCACAAACCCAAATCACAGCATCATCGGACTGAGCAGGTTGTCATTGCAGACAGTCTCAAAGCTGTGCGTTACAGGGAAGACATCCTCCTCCCTCATGTGGAGGAATACCTATGTGAGAATGCTGTTCATCGACTACAGCTCGGCATTCAACACCATAGTACCCTCCAAGCTCGTCATCAAGCTCGAGACCCTGGGTCTCGACCCCGCCCTGTGCAACTGGGTACTGGACTTCCTGACGGGCCGCCCCCAGGTGGTGAGGGTAGGCAACAACATCTCCTCCCCGCTGATCCTCAACACTGGGGCCCCACAAGGGTGCGTTCTGAGCCCCCTCCTGTACTCCCTGTTCACCCACGACTGCGTGGCCATGCACGCCCAACTCAATCATCAAGTTTGCGGACGACACAACAGTGGTAGGCTTGATTACCAACAACGACGAGACGCCTACAGGGAGGAGGTGAGGGCCCTCGGAGTGTGGTGTCAGGAAAATAACCTCACACTCAACGTCAACAAAACTAAGGAGATGATTGTGGACTTCAGGAAACAGCAGAGGGAACACCCCCATCCACATCGATGGAACAGTAGTGGAGAGGGTAGCAAGTTTTAAGTTCCTCGGCATACACATCACAGACAAACTGAATTGGTCCACTCACACAGACAGCATCGTGAGGAAGGCGCAGCAGCGCCTCTTCAACCTCAGGAGGCTGAAGAAATTCACCAAAAGCACTCACAAACTTCTACAGATGCACAATGAGAGCATCCTGGCGGGCTGTATCACCGCCTGGTATGGCAACTGCACCGCCCTCAACCGTAACTCTCCAGAGGGTAGTGAGGTCTGCAGCATCACCGGGGGCAAAACTACCTGCCCTCCAGGACACCTACACCACCCGATGCTACAGGAAGGCCATAAAGATCATCAAGGACATCAACCACCGAGCCACTGCCTGTTCACCCCGCTGTCATCCAGAAGGCGAGGTCAGTACAGGTGCATCAAAGCTGGGACCGAGAGACTGAAAAACAGCTTCTATCTCAAGGCCATCAGACTGTTAAACAGCCACCACTAACATTGAGTGGCTACTGCCAACACACTGTCAATGACACTGACTCTACTCCAGCCACTTTAATCATGGGAATTGATGGGAAATTATGTAAATATATCACTAGCCACTTTAAACTATGCTACCTTATATAATGTTACTTACCCTACATTGTTCATCTCATATGCATACGTTGATACTGTACTCTATATCATCGACTGCATCCTTATGTAATACATGTATCACTAGCCACTTTAACTATGCCACTTGGTTTACATACTTATCTCATATGTATATACTGTACTGATATCATCTACTGTATCTTGCCTATGCTGCTCTGTACCATCACTCATTCATATATCCTTATGTACATATTCTTTATCCCCTTACACTGTGTATAAGACAGTAGTTTTTTTTTTGGAATTGTTAGTTAGATTACTTGCTCGTTATTACTGCATTGTCGGAACTAGAAGCACAAGCATTTCGCTACACTCGCATTAACATCTGCTAACCATGTGTATGTGACAAATAAAATTTGATTTGATTTGATTTGTGGTACCCTTCCTGCAGGCTCATCCTGACATGACAATGCCACCAGCCATACTGCTCGTTCTGTGAGTGACTTCCTGCAAGACAGGAATGTCAGTGTTCTGCCATGGCCAGCGAAGAGCCCGGATCTCAATCCCATTGAGCACATCTGGGACCTGTTGGATCGGAGGGTGAGGGCTAGGGCCATTCCCCCCAGAAATGTCTGGGAACTTGCAGGTGCCTTGTTGGAAGAGTGGGGTAACATCTCACAGCAAGAACTGGCAAATCTGGTGTAGTCCATGAGGAGGAGATGCACTGCAGTACTTAATGCAGTTGGTGGCCACACCAGATACTGACTGTTACTTTTGATTTTGACCCCCCTTTGTTCAGGGACACATTAATCAATTTATGTTAGTCACATGTCTGTGGAACTTGTTCAGTTTATGCCTCAGTTGTTGAATCTTGTTACGTTCATACAAATATTAACTTGTTAAGTTTTCTAAAAAATAAACGCAGTTGACAATGAGAAGATGTTTCTTTTTTGGCTGAGTTTACAATACTAGCTACATAGCAGTGATTTATGCAGGACAGAGTTTACCTTGGGCCTCTTGGGGTTTTTAAGCCAAGTATCTTTGCTACATGTTGCATGACAAATAACTTAATTGTGAATATTTGATAAATTGATAGAGTGATTGATCGATAGGGCTCTCACCAGATCCATTCTTGCCGCGGAGCATGAGGGAGTATCCCTGGTTGCCAGGGTAGAGGTTGACGACCAGACACGACACTGACTCTTGACACATTAGCTTCTCCAGCAGGTTCACATTCCTACGCAGCTTCTACACAAAACAGGAAATCATTAATAACAATAAATGGTATTGGTTTACAAATAATGATTAAATTCACATTCCTACGCAGCTTCTACACATAACAGGAAATCATTAATAACAATAAATGGTATTGGTTGTGAACTTGTCCAATAAGAACCCTGGCTTTCGTTTTCTGTTGTGTACATTTTTGCTACGGTGTGCCCTAATGAACACAAGCTACAGGTCAATGGGTCCAATGATTAGGTCTGTCAAATGCTTTCTACACGACCTACTCTGACTTCTACCTGGTTACCTTGAGCTCTGGTTCTTTGTCACACTCTTCGATGTAGAGTTGGTATAGTTTGTGGTATAAACTCTTCTTCCCTCCGGATGAGGCTCTCCTCTTCGCTGGCCTTTGACGAGCACTTTCAACAATGTACTGAAGAAGATCAAATACATCAACGTCAGATTGCATGAACACCTATAGACAAAACACACACACTGGAAATCACCGTGTTCATGCAGAATAACTAGTCAAAGACTTACCTCAGCCCGATCCAATGCATATTCCAAAACGTGTTGCTGCAAATAGAACATTAGTCATCCGTTAGTGTTCGTAGATAGACAGAGTGCTGGATCAACAGATAAATAAATCAATGGATCGAGGGATAAATATTTGAAGGGGTAGATGGACAGAGGGTTAGTGGAAGGGATTGCTTACCATTGTGGTCTGCCAACCGGTATTTGGGTGAGTGATGGTCAGCAGGAGACTTAGCTGTCCTTAGCCCCACACCGTCACCTCCATATAGCGACCATTCAAACCCTGTACGTACACACACACACACACACACACACACACACACACACACACACACACACACACACACACACACACACACACACACACACACACACACACACACACACACACACACACACACACGGCCCGGGTTAAACCTAGTCTACACACAGTCAACAGCAGCAGCAAAACGACAGGCACCGACAGTTTGATCGGGTTGGTAAGTGTTAAGTAATATACAATCATGTTCGTATGGCGACTTCGCAAATAATCAACTTAAATGATGCACAATATATATGGCTGTGAAATGTCACCCAGTTTCTATCCATACACTATGACGGAACAGCGTTGTTTTTAATGAAACCCAGTTAACTTGATGATAGTTTTATGCTCACAGACAAGCGATTTGTTCACAGCAACAAGCTCGCTGGCTGGCTAGCCGGCTAACGTTAGCATCGCTAGCTTGCTTCTTGGGAAGCTGCCAAAGTTAGCTAGCAATACAACGGCTGAGACACAAACGCATGAAGAAGCTTCAATCTTAAACATTAGAATATGGACTTGCCTTACGAGTTGCATTATTATAGATCGTAACTCCAATGCAAGAAACAAGATATTATTTCAGTGCCTTCATTGAAAAAAAACTCACAGCAGCAGCCATTTTCTTCCAGTGTGACAACAAAAGCTAAACTTCCGGTTAAGGTAGTGGGCGGAACCCTGGGATGCTCTCCTGTCTAACATTTTCATTCAAGGAATAACTTGGATAGATACTTTTATTTTATATTTCAATAAGATTGGACATATTGGTTGTTATATTGTGACCTTTTATTTAAGCTACACATTGAGAGACAAATGTGCACACACTGTAGTATAGATTAGGGGCTACGGAGTGGATCGGCATCTCAGTGCTACAGGCGTCACTACAGACCCGGGTTCGATTCCAGGCTGTATCACAACCGGCCGTGATTGGGAGTCACATAGGGCGGCGCACAATTGGTCGAGCGTCGTCAGGGTTTGGCCGGGGTAGACCTTCATTGTAAATAATAATTTGTTCTTTCTGACTTGCCTAGTTAAGTAAAGGTTAAATAAATAAATAGACCAGTGGTTCACAACCAGGGGTACTAGGACCTTGGCCTATCCACAGGGGGGTAACTGAGAAGACTCATGAGACAATAGGCCAGTGGAGGCTGCTGATGGGAGGACGGCTCATAATAATGTCTGGACTGGAGCAAATGAAATGGCATCAAACACATGGAAACCACGTCTTTCATGTGTTTGGTATCATTCCATTGACCACATTGCAGTCATTATTATGAGCCGTCCTGCCCTCAGCAGCCTACACTGCCGTAGGCCTACTGATAAAATGCACATGGAGGTGTATATTAATTTGGTGGTACAATAAACAAAAAAGGTTGGGAACCACTGGTACAGACTAGTTTAGGACTATATCGAATTAGATACATTTTCACCAAAGAAATCAGTGAGGTTTGTTTGAAAAGTATAGACCCTTTGTAACCCTAGGCAACCTACTAAGTAACTGGTAGGCCTTGTTACCCTGCACGGGGCCTTCAGATTGGATTGGATTCTTTTTCGATCAGTGCACACATTAAAAAAAAGGAATCTGACATAAACTTAAACTACTTACCTGGTAAGCCAATCACAGACTTTGTTGTTATGAAGGCCACACCAGTAAAGTTGTCCCTCCAATAAAAGGAATCTAAATGGTTACACAACTTTAAAAAATGTAAAGTTATGAAAGTTAAGTTATAATAGACTAATCAGAGAGATCAGTTAACACAACTCTCTTTCTCTGATGAACAATGGGAGAGGGAGTTAACAACAGACGTTACAGGGCCTTTTAGACTTGCGTCACACACTGAGAGGAGACGTTACATAGATGAACACTAGAGGGCAGTGCAGGACAAATATATATATATATATATTTATATAATTAATCCTCAGAGAATTTGTCCTGCACTGCCCTTTAGTGTTCATCAATTTAAATTTTTTAAGTTGTGTAACTATTTAGATTCCTTTTATTGGAAGGACAACTTTACTGGTGTGGCCTTCATAACAGCAAAGTCTGTGATTGGCTTACCAGGTAATAAGTAGTTTAAGTTTGTGTCAGATTCCTTTTTTTACGTGTGCACTGTATATATATATATTTTGTATTTTACCTTTGTTTAAATAGGCAAGTTAGGTAAGAAAAATATATTATTTTCAATGAAGGCCTAGGAACAGTGGGTTAAACTGCCTTGTTCATAATGATGTACACATATACTGTAGCTAGGGGTCATAGACAGAGAAGAAGAGGCCATAGATGACATAGGTCAAAGACATAGGTCAAACAAAGATGGTGGATAAATGAAGATGTCTTACTCAGGCCATTTACCATAGATTTTTTTTCTCCCTCTCACAGTTCCAGTCTACTTAAGGGGTGTTCTCCCATAGGCACCAATGCAATAGCAGCTGGCTCTGTCATCTGGTCTACTTAGTTAATCGACTGTATATGAACCCCAAAAAATGAGCTTTATGAAATGTCTGGCTTCCTCTTCCATCTCTGTGTCAAGTAGCTCATTTGAAAAGTATTTGAGGTGAGCTGGAATTTACACTTTTGGGGACTTTTCCATTTGGTTCCATGGTACCAGCAGGCAGATACATAAAAAATAGGTCAGTATGAACTTTATACTGGGGTCAAATGCACAGGTCAACACAGGTCAATATGGACTCTATACTGGAGTCAAATGCACAGGTCAGTATGGACTCTATACTGGGGTCAAATGCACAGGTCAACACAGGTCAGTATGGACTCTATACTGGGGTCAAATGCACAGGTCAGTATGGACTCTATACTGGGGTCAAATGCACAGGTCAGTATGGACTCTATACTGGGGTCAAATGCACAGGTCAACACAGGTCAGTATGGACTCTATACTGGGGTCAAATACACAGGTCAGTATGGACTCTATACTGGAGTCAAATACACAAGTCAGTATGGACTCTATACTGGAGTCAAATACACAAGTCAGTATGGACTCTATACTGGGGTCAAATACACAGGTCAGTATGGACTCTATACTGGAGTCAAATGCACAGGTCAGTATGGACTCTATACTGGGGTCAAATGCACAGGTCAGTATGGACTCTATACTGGGGTCAAATGCACAGGTCAGTATGAACTTTATACTGGGGTGAAATGCACAGGTCAACACAGGTCAGTATGGACTCTATACTGGGGTCAAATGCACAGGTCAGTATGGACTCTATACTGGAGTCAAATACACAGGTCAGTATGGACTCTATACTGGGGTCAAATACACAGGTCAGTATGGACTCTATACTGGGGTCAAATGCACAGGTCAGTATGGACTCTATACTGGGGTCAAATACACAAGTCAGTATGGACTCTATACTGGGGTCAAATGCACAGGTCAGTATGGACTCTATACTGGGGTCAAATGCACAGGTCAGTATGGACTCTATACTCGGGTCAAATACACAGGTCAGTATGGACTCTATACTGGGGTCAAATACACAGGTCAGTATGGACTCTATACTGGGGTCAAATGCACAGGTCAGTATGGACTCTATACTGGGGTCAAATACACAGGTCAACACAGGTCAGTATGGACTCTATACTGGGGTCAAATGCACAGGTCAACACAGGTCAGTATGGACTCTATACTGGAGTCAAATGCACAGGTCAACATGGGGTGGCATAGCTTGGAGTTTGGGATTTTGGGACTTTTTCCATTGGTTCCATTGCAAGGGCCACATAAATAACCCTGTGGTATCCTGATGGACTCTAGCTACGTACCCTGTGATATCTAACAGGTCTGATGGACTCTAGCTACCCTGTGGTATCCTGATGGACTCTAGCTACCCTGGGGTATCCTGATGGACTCTAGCTACCCTGTGGTATCCTGATGGACTCTAGCTACCCTGTGGTATACTGATGGACTCTAGCTACCCTGTGGTATCTGAACAGGTCTGATGGACTCTAGCTACCCTGTGGTATACTGATGGACTCTAGCTACCCTGTGGTATACCTCTAGCTACCCTGTGGTATACTGATGGACTCTAGCTACCCTGTGGTATCCTGATGGACTCTAGCTACCCTGTGGTATCCTGATGGACTCTAGCTACCCTGTGGTATCCTGATGGACTCTAGCTACCCTGTGATATCTGATGGACTCTAGGTCTGATGGACTCTAGCTACCCTGTGGTATCCTGATGGACTCTAGCTACCCTGTGATATCTACCAGGTCTGATGGACTCTAGCTACCCTGTGGTATACTGATGGACTCTAGCTACCCTGTGGTATACTGATGGACTCTAGCTACCCTGTGGTATACTGATGGACTCTAGCTACCCTGTGGTATACTGATGGACTCTAGCTACCCTGTGGTATACTGATGGACTCTAGCTACCCTGTGGTATACTGATGGACTCTAGCTACCCTGTGGTATCCTGATGGACTCTAGCAAAAAAAAAAGAAGTGTTAAACAAATCAAAATTAAATTTATATTTAAGATTCTTCAAAGTAGCCACCCTTGTCCTTGATGACAGCTATGCACACTCTTGGCATTTGAGATTTTTGGTTCCAACCGCTGTGTCTTTGTGAGATGGTCACATCAACAGAACCAACTCACTATGGTCACATCAACAGAACCAACTCACTATGGTCACATCAACAGAACCACCTCACTATGGTTACATCAACAGAACCAACTCACTATGGTCACATCAACAGAACCACCTCACTATGGTCACATCAACAGAACCACCTCACTATGGTCACATCAACAGAACCACCTCACTATGGTTACATCAACAGAACCAACTCACTATGGTCACATCAACAGAACCACCTCACTATGGTTACATCAACAGAACCAACTCACTATGGTCACATCAACAGAACCACCTCACTATGGTCACATCAACAGAACCACCTCACTATGGTCACATCAATAGAACCATCTCACTATGGTCACATCAACAGAACCAACTCACTATGGTCACATCAACAGAACCACCTCACTATGGTCACATCAACAGAACCACCTCACTATGGTCACATCAACAGAACCAACTCACTATGGTCACATCAACAGAACCAACTCACTATGGTCACATCAACAGAACCACCTCACTATGGTTACATCAACAGAACCACCTCACTATGGTCACATCAATAGAACCATCTCACTATGGTCACATCAACAGAACCAACTCACTATGGTTACATCAACAGAACCAACTCACGCCTCTACACTCTAACCACTAGGCTAGCTGCCGCTCTAACCACTAGGCTACCTGCCGCCTCTACACTCTAACCACTAGGCTACCTGCTGCCTCTATGCTCTAACCACTAGGCTACCTGCCTCCTCTACACTCTAACCACTAGGCTACCTGCCGCCCCAAAGCTCTAACCACTAGGCTACCTGCCGAACCTACACTCTAACCACTAGGCTACCTGCCGCCCCCATATATCTCACCCAGACCTCTGGGACAGCTGTTATAACAGAACGTTTAGATTTTCGAATGTCATATAATTCCCATGAATATCTCCACTCCACATTTTACGTATAAGCTCCCTCATCCAATCAGCTCCCTGGCCCTTTCCTTAATTTGGGCAAATTGGACCAATAACGGGTGAAACTGTTGATCGCACCCGCAGCTCCATAGTAACTCCATGGTAACTCCATGGTAACGCTGCAGCCTCTGTTTCATCTCAGCGTGATGAGTCATGCTATTTATTTATTGGTCTAATGAGCTGATCAGGGCCGAAAGATTTAAACCATCTGCTGTGTGTGTGTGTGTGTGTGTGTGTGTGTGTGTGTGTGTGTGCGTGCGTTCGTGCGCGCGTGTGTGCGTGTGTGTGTGTGCGTGTGTGTGTGCGTGCGTGTGTGTGTGTGTGTGTGTGTGCAACCTTAAGAGTGCGTGTGTGTTTTTGTTTGTTTGTGTGTC
This sequence comes from Oncorhynchus tshawytscha, assembly GCF_018296145.1. NCBI lineage: Eukaryota > Metazoa > Chordata > Actinopteri > Salmoniformes > Salmonidae > Oncorhynchus > Oncorhynchus tshawytscha. The sequence continues at coordinate 42,355,234 of NC_056461.1, forward strand.
CGTGTGTTTGTACACAGCTGTATGGGTGTGTGTGCGCAACTGTGTATGTGTGTGTGTGTGTGTGTGTGTGTGTGTATGCTCTAACTGAGACCCCTGCACTCTGGCATCTCAGCAGGCTTGTCTCTATCCAGGAAACTGCAAAGCTCCCTGTCATTGGTGTTACACAAAATGAAGTCCTCCTAATTGCTGGAAAGAAACCCCCCCAGCTAGATATGATGTGTTCTTCCCAGCGGAGACTGTCTGACTCTGGTTAAGTCTTGGAGGGAGCACGGGCACGGAAATGTACAACAGCTGCAGGACTCGGACGCTGCATGGGTAGCAGAGTTGAAATGTCATTCGAAAAAGACCAAACCGTTTTAGGAGATTAAAAGGCATGAAAATAAACCTGACAAGCGTGGTATCTGCGTAGGGAACATGGCTCCGTGCTGGCATCCATGTGTGTGTGTGTGTACAGTATCTGTATGTTTGTATGTGTGTATATACAGTATGTGTGTGTGTGTATATACAGTATGTGTGTGTGTATATATACAGTGTGTGTGTGTGTGTGTGTATGTATATACAGTGTGTGTGTGTGTGTATATACAGTATGTTTGTGTGTATATATACAGTGTGTGTGTGTGTGTGTGTATACAACATGTGTGTGTGTGTATATAGGTTATGTGTGTTTGTGTCTGTATGTGTGTGCGTGTATATACAGAATGCATCTGTGTGTGTGTGTTTATATACAGTATGTGTCTGTGTGTGTGTATATACAGTGTGTGTGTATGCCTGTGTGTGTGTATATACTGTGTGTGTGTGTGTGTGTGTTTGTTTGCATGTGTGTATACAGTGTGTGTGTGTGTGTGTGTGTGTGTGACACGCATGGTATCTGCATGGCCTCTACAACAGGACCTTGGACCTGTTTGCTTCCTGTTTGGAGAAACACAATGGAATCATTGTGGATATACAAATATTATGCTATTCAATCTAAGAAACACATTTAAATTTAAAAATTTTGTTTGTTTAAAAAACAGACATTTTACTATATAATTATAGTCATATTAGGTTCCAGATTTACCATGACAGCTCTAACAGATTCCAAACTAATGTTTCCTTTAAGTTCACAACTTGCTTATTCTTATTATGACAATGAAGGAGAATGATAAAGACAAGGGGAGATGAAGAACGAGGACTGATTGTGACAAAACGCTGATAGAATACATCTCTCCCCATTCTGTACCACCAGTCCTTGTGCTCCATGCAGTTCTCTCTGATGTCCTGCAGGTGGTGTCGTTGTATTACTTGCTGGACAAACAGGATGGCGTCACCCTCAGACACTGATCTAAGGTCAGTTTCTTGCATTTATCCTTAATGGTTATGGCAACATGACAACAACATGGTAGCAACACAACATGACAACACAGCATGGTAGCAACACGACATGACAACAACACGGTAGCAACACAACATGACAACACAGAATGGTAGCAACACGACATGACAACACAGAATGGTAGCAACACGACATGACAACACAACATGGTAGCAACACAACATGACAACACAGCATGGTAGCAACATAACATGACAACAACATGGTAGCAGCACAACATGACAAAACAGCATGGTAGCAACCTAACAATGCAGCAGCACAAGTAATATAATGCATTATCTATTACCTGTGTGATCATATACCTTTTAAAATGGTCTGAGAAGAACAACATTGCAAAGCCATGGGCTTTTCTGTGTATATATGTTTACTACCGACCCACCCCCACATAATCACACCTCACTGTCCTTAAACATGTTTACTACTGACCCACCCCCACATAATCACACCTCACTGTCCTTAAACATGTTTACTACTGACCCACCCCACATAATCACACCTCACTGTCCTTAAACATGTTTACTACTGACCCACCCCCACATAATCACACCTCACTGTCCTTAAACATGTTTACTACTGACCCACCCCCACATAATCACACCTCACTGTCCTTAAACATGTTTACTACTGACCCACTCCCACATAATCACACCTCAAAACATCACCCACCTCCACATGTCCTTAAACATGTTTACTACTGACCCACCCCCACATAATCACACCTCACTGTCCTTAAACATGTTTACTACTGACCCACCCCCACATAATCACACCTCACTGTCCTTAAACATGTTTACTACTGACCCACTCCCACATAATCACACCTCACTGTCCTTAAACATGTTTACTACTGACCCACCCCCACATAATCACACCTCACTGTCCTTAAACATGTTTACTACTGACCCACCTCCCACATAATCACACCTCACTGTCCTTAAACATGTTTACTACTGACCCACCCCACATAATCACACCTCACTGTCCTTAAACATGTTTACTACTGACCCACCCCCACATAATCACACCTCACTGTCCTTAAACATGTTTACTACTGACCCACCCCACATAATCACACCTCACTGTCCTTAAACATGTTTACTACCGACCACCCTCACCCTTAAACATGTTTACTACACATAATCACACCTCACTGTCCTTAAACATGTTTACTACTGACCCACCCCACATAATCACACCTCACTGTCCTTAAACATGTTTACTACTGACCCACCCCACATAATCACACCTCACTGTCCTTAAACATGTTTACTACTGACCCACCCCCACATAATCACACCTCACTGTCCTTAAACATGTTTACTACTGACCCACTCCCACATAATCACACCTCACTGTCCTTAAACATGTTTACTACTGACCCACCTCACTGTCCTTAAACATGTTTACTACCGACCCACCTCACTGTCCTTAAACATGTTTACTACTGACCCACTCCCACATAATCACACCTCAACGTCCTTTTTAAAATTTATTTTACTAGGCAAGTCAGTTAAGAACAAATTCTTATTTTCAATGACGGTCTAGGAACAGTGGGTTAACTGCCTGTTCAGGGGCAGAACGACAGATTTGTACCTTGTCAGCTCGGGGATTCTAACTTGCAACCTTTCGGTTCCTCGTCCAACACTCTAACCACTAGGCTACCCTGCCGCCCCAGCAGTCCTTAAACATGTTTACTACAGACCCACTCCCACATGATCATAAAGCAGAATACAAAACTCCCTCAGCGGATGTCACATAAAACCAACAATGTTTATGTGTGTGTGTCTCATTTCTACATAAATCCATATTCAACACTGAGCCCAGGATGTAAAAATACAAGTATTGTTATCATTGGAGTTCATGAGTTTGTGCTGTAAAAGTAATTGTTGCTGAATCGTCTCCCCTGTCCTGATTCCTGGATCCAAGGCCTGGCACACACACACACACACACACGCACACACACACACACACACACACACACACACACACACACACACACTAGAAGCACAAACTTAGCATTTCCATTTCCGTCAGCCAAATTTCTGTGTGAACTAATGAGAGACAGACAGACAGACAAGGAAAAAAGCGATATCCATCTGCAACACTTTCCCCATCTGTATCAACTTGTTTTACTGACTCATTCATTGGGACCTTTTGCCCACTTCTCTGTTCTCTGTAACAGTGGAAACACACACACACGCACACTAGAAGCTATGCCAGTAGAACTGAGCATGATCTTGGACATCATCACCACCCTCTGATCCCTGTTGTATACTTGCGCCTGCCAGTTGAGTAGGACTCAGACTCACTAAGAATAGGACTCAGGACTCAGACTCAGTAAAGTAGGACTCAGGACTCAGAGTAGAACTCAGGACTCAGTCAGAGTAGGACTCAGGACTCAGACTCAGTAAAGTAGGACTCAGGACTCAGAGTAGGACTCAGGACTCAGTCAGAGTAGGACTCAGGACTCAATCAGAGTAGGACTCAGGACTCAGTCAGAGTAGGACTCAGTACTCAGACTCAGTAAGATCTTGGCTCAGTCGCAATCAATGAATTAAGTCGTCATTACTCCTCCGTTTGGACACCAAACCTCACGTTTTTAAATGGCCAGTAGATATTTACCAACTGACATATAACATGAACCAACATAAATAAGGCTAGACCTAGGAACACATGTCCAGAGACTACGGGAGATATCAAAGAGAGGTGAAATGTATTAGCACATGTATGTGTGTACACTACACTATACCAACTGAGCACACCACACCCATTCAATGTGGACCTTTTGGGTAATGATTGGTTGAGACGTTGATCAATGACATTTCAACCTTTATCGACGTACTCACAAAGACAGACAGGAGTGTTTTGTTGAATTCCCAATGTGTTTATCACTATGCTTTCAAACATCTAAAAGCACAACCAAATTCCAATGGAAAAACAATGTCAGACGTTTGGTTTACAGTTTTTCCTCAATCGCTTTGGCTCAATTCTCGAATGAGAATACTGATTTAAAAAAAAAACAACATTTAGTTCAAATCTCTGAACAATTCGTTTCTTGTTCACACCAGCTTTGAATTTCTTATTAATTTAAGCAAATTGCACGTGTGTTTTGGCACATGCGTGTGCAAAAAAAGTGTCTACAATTTGCACAATAACTACATGCACATGGCTGATTAAAACTGACGAGCTGATTCTCAGTGAAATTGTCATATTCTTCACAACTTCTAAACATTCTTTCATCGTGTGAGCCGTCACGTGCAAAATGATCCATTCAATGATCAAAATCTGTCACACATACATGTATATTCCATAAATATCTAGGACATGGTGGTGAT
>NC_056461.1:42377440-42394940 GCF_018296145.1 Oncorhynchus tshawytscha
TCCATAGCCTCCCTTTGCTCCATTTAAATGTATATGAACCAGATTCCTTTTCCTATCGCTTCCTCAGGGTGTCAATAGTCTTCAGACATAGTTTCAGGCTTTTATTTTGAAAAATTAGCCAGAATGATAGGCAGGGCCGGATTAGGAAATCATAGGCCCCGAAGATTTGGTTTTATTATTTTATTATTTGTCAAATTTATGCCAAAGCTCATTGAAGTCGTTCTGGCAGCTCGTCGTTGTCTAACATCCTGTCTTTTTTGGGGGCCCCTTATTTATTATGCAGTTTTTATTTGTATTTTTTTAAATTAATCAGTTACCCAATCAAGGCAGAGCCATCCAAATACCCATGTGGGCCCTCTACCTCTTCTTCTCCCCCCCACCTGATGAATAGCAGAGCAGCAGCAGGCAACAGGCAGTCTACCCTCATTGTTTTGCCTCCTCTTGGGCCACCCACGAGCCTGGGTCTGGACTCCTGAATACGAAGCAAACTATCCCCCTGACACTACACACAATGAGCACATCTGGACTGGACCCACTGTGTGTGTGTGTGTGCGTGTGTGTGGGTGTGGGTGCATGTATGCGCTCATGCGTGTGTGTGTGTGTGTGTGTATACGTGTGTGAAAATAACCCCCCTGACACTATACACAACAACAATGACCAACATCTGCCCTCCATCCTAACCACCCATCAACACGACTGTTATTGTTGCTGCTTGTCAAGGACAAGCAATTCCATTATGCTTTCAATAAGTTGAAATGATTCACTCTCAAACATGTCTGCTCTCCTGCTGTGATTGTAAAGCCACGTTTCAAGACCCGCCTCTGGGCACCAAACACAGATGATGTGCTCATTCCCATACTTATTGCCTATCATGTTCAATACCCCCCCCAGTCTGGTGATTATAGCACGGAGTTGCCAGGACTTAGAATATGTCCAAACTGAAGACACACACTCTCTCTCTCTCTCTCCATCTTGATTTTGGGTCTGTTAGAATGTTCACTTTGCTGGCTCCACTGGAGATGGAGAGGGAGAGGGAGAGAGAGAGAGAGAGAGAGAGAGAGAGAGAGAAACACTAGACACTCTGGAACACAAAGGTTTCACTATCTCATCCTGGAATATACAAGGTCTGAGGTCATCTGACCTGAAGAGCAGGAACCCAGACTTCATCAAAGAAATTGGAAATACAGACATTGTCATCCTACATGAAACATGATATAGAGGAGAAGGATCCACTGGTTACCCTCTAGGTTACAGAGAGCTGGTAGTCCCATCCAACAGGAGTGAAACAGGGAAGAGACTCAGGGGTCTGCTAATTTGGTATATAGCAGACCTAACCCACTCTATTAAATTAGTCAAAACAGGAACATTTTACATCTGGCTCGAAATTAATAAGGAAATTATCTCAACAGAGAAAAATGTCCTCATGTGTGCTAACTATATCCCCCCACTAGAATCCCCATATTTTAATGAAGACAACTTCTGCATCCTAGAGGGGGAGATCAACCATTTCCAGGCCCAGGAACATTTACTAGTCTGGGGTGACTTAAATGCCAAAACTTGGCAAGAACATGACACCCTCACCACACAGGGGGACACACGCTAACCTGGAGGTGACAGCATTCCCTACCAAATATACCCCCCCTAGACACAACTATCACAAAACAACCAACAATAATGGGTCAGAACTCCTGCAGCTCTGTGGCATGCTGGGTATGTACAACCAACAACAATGGGTCAGACCTCCTGCAGCTCTGTGGCATGCTGGGTATGTACAACCAACAACAATGGGTCCGAACTCCTGCAGCTCTGTGGCATGCTGGGTATGTACATAGTCAATGGTAGGCTTCGAGCGGACTCCTATGGTAGGTACACCCTATAGCTCATCTCTTGGCAGTAGTACTGTAGACTACTTTATCACTGACCTCAACCCAGAGTCTCTCAGAGCATTCACAGTCAGCCCACTGACACCCCTATCAGACCACAGTAAAATCACACTTGAACAGAGCAATACTATTTGAACATAGCAATACTATATAATGAGGCCTTCGCTATGATGAATCACCAAAACAATACAGAAATGACTTTTTCCACATTTTTGTTACGTTACAGCCTTGTTCTAAAATGGATTGAGTTGTATTCCCCCTCATCAATCTACAGACAATACAGTGTCAATCAATCTACAGTGTCTCCTCACCCCTCCTGTCTCAGCCTCCAGTATTTATGCTGCAGTAGTTTATGTGTCGGGGGGCTAGGGTCAGTCTGTTATATCTGGAGTACTTCTCCTGTCTCAGCCTCCAGTATTTATGCTGCAGTAGTTTATGTGTCGGGGGCTAGGGTCAGTCTGTTATATCTGGAGTACTTCTCCTGTCTCAGCCTCCAGTATTTATGCTGCAGTAGTTTATGTGTCGGGGGGCTAGGGTCAGTCTGTTATATCTGGAGTACTTCTCCTGTCTCAGCCTCCAGTATTTATGCTGCAGTAGTTTATGTGTCGGGGGGGTCTAGGGTCAGTCTGTTATATCTGGAGTACTTCTCCTCTCTCAGCCTCCAGTATTTATGCTGCAGTAGTTTATGTGTCGGGGGGGTCAGTCTGTTATATCTGGAGTACTTCTCCTGTCTCAGCTAGGGTCAGTCTGTTATATCTGGAGTACTTCTCCTGTCTCTGGGGGGCTAGGGTCAGTCTGTTATATCTGGAGTACTTCTCCTGTCTCAGCCTCCAGTATTTATGCTGCAGTAGTTTATGTGTCGGGGGCTAGGGTCAGTCTGTTATATCTGGAGTACTTCTCCTGTCTCAGCCTCCAGTATTTATGCTGCAGTAGTTTATGTGTCGGGGGGCTAGGGTCAGTCTGTTATATCTGGAGTACTTCTCCTGTCTCAGCCTCCAGTATTTATGCTGCAGTAGTTTATGTGTCGGGGGGCTAGGGTCAGTCTGTTATATCTGGAGTACTTCTCCTGTCTTATCCGGTGTCCTGTGTGAATTTAAGTATGCTCTCTCTAATTCTCTCTTTCTCTCGGAGGACCTGAGCCCTAGGACCATGCCTCAGGACTACCTGGCATGATGACTCCGTGCTGTCCCCAGTCCACCTGGCCGTGCTGCTGCTCCAGTTTCAACTGTTCTGCCTGCGGCTATGGAACCCTGACCTGTTCACCGGACGTGCTACCTGTCCCAGACCTGCTGTTTTCAACTCTCTAGAGACAGCAGGAGCGGTAGAGATACTCTTAATGATCGGCTATGAAAAGCCAACTGACATTTACTCCTGAGGTGCTGACTTGCTGCACCCTCGACAACAACTGTGATTATTATTATTTGACCATGCTGGTCATTTATGAACATTTGAACATCTTGGCCATGTTCTGTTATAATCTCCACCCGGCACAGCCAGAAGAGGACTGGCCGCCCCTCAGAGCCTGGTTCCTCTCTAGGTTTCTTCCTAGGTTTTGGCCTTTCTAGGGAGTTTTTCCTAGCCACCGTGCTTCTACACCTGCATTGCTTGCTGTTTGGGGTTTTAGCCTGGGTTTTTGTACAGCACTTTGAGATATCAGCTGATGTACGAAGGGCTTTATAAATACATTTAATTTGATTTGATTGGAATATCCCATACTGAAGGTAAAAAAAGGGTTTTTAGAATTTTTTGCACATGTATAAAAAACAACAACTGCATACATTAGTATTCAGACCTTTTACTCAGTACTTTGTTGAAACACCTTTGGCAGCAATTACAGCTTCGAGTCTTCTTGGGTATGACGCTACAAGCTTGGAACACCTGTATTTGAGGAGTTTCTTCCATTCTTCTCTGTAGATCCTCTCAAGCTCTGTCAGGTTGGATGGTGAGCATTGCTACACAGCTTTTTTCAGGTCTTTCCAGAGATGTTCGATCGGGTTCAAGTCCGGGCTCTGGCTGGGCCACTCAAAGACATTCAGAGGACTTGTCCTGAAGCCACTCCTGCGTTGTCTTGGCTGTGTGCTTAGGCTGGTTGTCCTGTTGGAAGGTGAACCTTCACCCAAGTTTGAGGTCCTGAGCGTTCTGAGGCAGGTTTTCATAAAAGATCTCTCTGTACTTTGCTCTGATGATCTTTCCCTCGATCCTGACCAGCCTCCCTGTCCCTGCCGCTGAAAAACATCCCCACAGCATGACGCTGCCACCACCATGCTTCACCATAGGGATGGTGCCAGGTTTCCTCCAGTCATGACGCTTGGCATTCAGGCCAAAGAGTTCAATCTTGGTTTCATCAGACCAGAGAGTGTCGTTTCTCATGGTCTGAGAGTCTTTAGGTGCCTTTTAGGCAAACTCCAAGCGGGCTATCATGTGCCTTTTCTGAGGAGCGGTTTCCGTCTGGCCACTCTACAATAAAGGCCTGATTGGTGGAGTGCTGCAGAGATGGTTGTCCTTCTGGAAGGTTCTCCCATCACCACAGAGGAACTCTGGAGCTTTGTCAGAGTGACCATCGGGTTCTTGGTCACCTGACCAAGGCCCTTCTCCCCCGATAGCTCAGTTTGGCCGGGCGACCAGCTCAAGGAAGACTCTTGGTGGTTCCAAACTTCTTCCATTTAAGAATGATGGAGGCCACTGTGTTCTTGGGGACTTTCAATGCTGCACAAATGTTTTGGTACCCTTCCCCAGATCTGTGCCTCGACACAATCCTGTCTCTAAGCTCTACGGACAAGTCCTTTGACCTCATGGCTTTGTTTTTACTCTGACATGCACTGCCAACTGTGGGACCTTATATAGACAGGTGTATGCCTTTCCAAATCATGTCCAATAAATTTAATTTACCACAGTTGGACTCCAATCAAGTTGTCGAAACGTCTCATGGATGATCAATTGAAATAGGATACACCTGAGCTCAATTTTGTGTCTCATAGCAAAGGGTCTGAATACTTATGTAAATAAGGTTTTTCTGTTTTGCATTTTTAATACATTTGCAAAACATTCTACAAAGGTGTTTTCAGTTTGTTATTATTGTGTGTAGATGAGGAACATCTTTATTGTTTTTATCACCTTTTTACTTCACATTTATCACCTTTACTTCACATGTATCACCTTTACTTCACATTTATCACCTTTACTTCACATTTATCACCTTTACTTCACATTTATCACCTTTACTTCACCTTTACTTCACCTTTACTTCACATTTTTATATCACCTGCCCATCTGTAAATTTAGCCCATCCAACTACCTCATCCCCATACTGTAAATATATTTATATATATATATATATATATATATATATATATATATATATATATAGGAGCGGTTTATATATATTTTTCTCCTTTGCACATCTGTCACTCCAGAGTGTAACTGCTAAATTGTAATTATTTTGCCACAATGGCCTATTTATTGCCTTACCTCCCTTATCCTACCTCCTTTGCACACACTGTATACTGATTTTTCTATTATGTTATTGACTGTATGTTTGTTTATTCCACGTGTAACTCTGTGTTGTTGTTTTTGTCGCACTGCTTTGCTTTATCTTGACCACGTCACAGAAATACATTTATAAAAAGGTAACCAATTTTTAAAATAAGGCTGTAATGTAACACAATTTGGAAAAATTCAAGGGGTCTGAATACTTTTCAAATGCACTGTATGTCATGGAATTAGCGAGGGCACTAGAACAGTCTGCAGCACCCAGCCTCACCCTACTAGAATCAGCTGTTTGCTGTTTGTTGATAATCGGTGCTTCTGTCCCCAACCAAGGAGGGCCTACAGCAGCACCTTGATCTTCTGCACAGATTCTGCCAGACCTGGGCACTGACAGTAAATCCCAGTAAGACCAAAATTAATGGTGTTCCAAAAATGGTCCAGATGCCAAGAACACAAATACTGTACAAATTCCATCTAGACATCGTTGCCCCAGAGCACACAAAGAGCTATACCTACCTCGGCCTAAACATCGGCACCACAGGTAACTTCCACAGAGCTGTGAACATCCTGAAAGACAAGCAAAGAAGGTTCCTTCTACACCAACAAAAGTCATTTTTGTTTGTTGGCATAAAATTCCACATCCCAAATCAGGATCTGACAAAAAATACTTGAATGAGTTATAGAACCTATTGTCCTTTATGTTTGTGAGGTTTGGGGCCCGCTCACCAACCAAGAATACTGTTATGTTTGTTTAGGTTCCAGAACCTCTTCTTTAGATGTTTTCTGTCTAGATCTTGTCTTTGCTGGCTCCACTGGTCTCGCTCTCAATTCAATTCAATTTATGGCGCTTTATTGACATGGGAAACACATGTTAACATTGCCAAAGCAAAGTGAAGTAGATAATATACAAAAGTTAAATAACAATCTCTCTCTCTCTCTCTTTCTTTCTTTCTTTCTTTCTTTCTTTCTTTCTTTCTTTCTTTCTCTGACGTTACCCACACTAAGAGGGAGAGAAAGTGCCTGTGTGTTCTTGTCTGCTAGTGTGTGTGTGTGTGTGTGTACAGGTGGGTAAGTTCGCCCGTCCAGGTGTGTAACGTGTGTTTGAGTGAGTGAGCGTGAGTGCGACAGGTAAAATAAAAGTAAAAACAATCCAATGGTTCGGGTTTCAGGTTGGTTTAGCTAGGTGTTCCAGAATCTAAACTCAACAAAAATATAAACGCAAGATAATCCATCCACCGACCACTGTGGCAAGAAGCTGAGTAAATGGCATGATCATTACACAGGTGCACCTTGTGTTGGGGACAATAAAAGGCAACTCTAAAATGTGCAGTTTTGTCACACAACACAATGCCACAGATGTCTCAAGTTTTGAGGAAGCGTGCAATTGGCATGCTGACTGCAGGAATATCCACCAGAGAAGGTTGCGTTAAAAATGAATGTTCATTTCTCTACCATAAATCGCCTCCAATGTCGTTTTAGAGAATTTGGCAGAACGTCCAACCGGCGTAACAACCGCAGACCACGTGTAACCACGGCAGCCCAGGACCTCCACATCGGCTTCTTCACATGCAGGATTGTCAGAGGGTGCGGAGGAGTATTTCTGTCTGTAATAAAGCCCTTTTGTGGTGATAATCTCATTCTGATTGGTTGGGCCTGGCTACTCAGTCGGTGGGCCTATGCCCTCCAAGGCCCACCTATGGCTGTGCCCCTGCCCGGTTATTTGAAATCCATAGATAAGGGCCTAATGAATTTATTTAAATTGACTGATTTCCTTATTTGAACTGTAACTCAGCAAAATATTTGATATTGTTGCGTGTTGCGTTTATATTTGTGTTCAGTGTATATTATAGAACTTGTCGTATCGCTGTCACAGAGCACAAAAGAGCAGCCTAGTGGTTAGAGCGTTGGACTAGTAACCGAAAGGTTGCAAGTTCGAATCCCCGAGCTGACAAGGTACAAATCTGTCGTTCTGCCCCTGAACAGGCAGTTAACCCACTGTTCCTAGGCCGTCATTGAAAATAAGAATTTGTTCTTAACTGACTTGCCTGGTTAAATAAAGGTAAAATAAAAAAATAAAAAGATCCACGAGCTGATTCTTTTTCTGTTGGCCAATCACACTGATCGACAGGGAGTGGGCCGGCATCATGGAGTGATGTCACAACACTTAATGAAATGGCGGTATCTAGGCCAACAGTAGAGGGACGGATAAGGGCCGAACAACTCACACATACTCAGGCACTTGCACACACAGGTCACGGACACACACGCCAACAGGCTGGCTCACCACCACTCACACGCAGGTCACGGACACACGCCAACAGGCTGGCTCACCATCACTCACACGCAGGTCATGGACACACACACCAACAGGCTGGCTCACCCACATTCACACGCAGGTCACGGACACACACGCCAACAGGCTGGCTCACCCACATTCACACGCAGGTCACGGACACACACACCAACAGGCTGGCTCACCCACATTCACACGCAGGTCACGGACACACACACCAACAGGCTGGCTCACCATCACTCACACGCAGGTCACGGACACACGCCAACAGGCTGGCTCACCACCACTCACACGCAGGTCACGGACACACGCCAACAGGCTGGCTCACCATCACTCACACGCAGGTCACGGACACACACACCAACAGGCTGGCTCACCCACATTCACACGCAGGTCACGGACAAACACACCAACAGGCTGGCTCACCATCACTCACACGCAGGTCACGGACAAACACACCAACAGGCTGGCTCACCATCACTCACACGCAGGTCACGGACAAACACACCAACAGGCTGGCTCACCCATATTCACACGCAGGTCACGGACAAACACACCAACAGGCTGGCTCACTCACATTCACACGCAGGTCACGGACAAACACACCAACAGGCTGGCTCACCCAAATTCACACGCAGGTCACGGACAAACACACCAACAGGCTGGCTCACCCACATTCACACGCAGGTCACGGACAAACACACCAACAGGCTGGCTCACCATCACTCACACGCAGGTCACGGACACACACACCAACAGGCTGGCTCACCATCACTCACACGCAGGTCACGGACACACACACCTACAGGCTGGCTCACCATCACTCACACGCAGGTCACGGACACACACGCCAACAGGCTGGCTCACCCACATTCACACGCAGGTCACGGACACACACGCCAACAAGCTGGCTCACCCACATTCACACGCAGGTCACGGACACACGCTAACAGGCTGGCTCACCATCACTCACACGCAGGTCACAGACAAACACACCAACAGGCTGGCTCACCATCACTCACACGCAGGTCACGGACACACACCAACAGGCTGGCTCACCATCACTCACACGCAGGTCACGGACACACACCAACAGGCTGGCTCACCATCACTCACACGCAGGTCACGGACACACACACCAACAGGCTGGCTCACCCACATTCACACGCAGGTCACGGACAAACACACCAACAGGCTGGCTCACCATCACTCACACGCAGGTCACGGACAAACACACCAACAGGCTGGCTCACCATCACTCACACGCAGGTCACGGACAAACACACCAACAGGCTGGCTCACCCATATTCACACGCAGGTCACGGACAAACACACCAACAGGCTGGCTCACTCACATTCACACGCAGGTCACGGACAAACACACCAACAGGCTGGCTCACCCAAATTCACACGCAGGTCACGGACAAACACACCAACAGGCTGGCTCACCCACATTCACACGCAGGTCACGGACAAACACACCAACAGGCTGGCTCACCATCACTCACACGCAGGTCACGGACACACACCAACAGGCTGGCTCACCATCACTCACACGCAGGTCACGGACACACACACCTACAGGCTGGCTCACCATCACTCACACGCAGGTCACGGACACACACGCCAACAGGCTGGCTCACCCACATTCACACGCAGGTCACGGACACACACGCCAACAAGCTGGCTCACCCACATTCACACGCAGGTCACGGACACACGCTAACAGGCTGGCTCACCATCACTCACACGCAGGTCACAGACAAACACACCAACAGGCTGGCTCACCATCACTCACACGCAGGTCACGGACACACACCAACAGGCTGGCTCACCATCACTCACACGCAGGTCACGGACACACACACCAACAGGCTGGCTCACCATCACTCACACGCAGGTCACGGACACACACCAACAGGCTGGCTCACCATCACTCACACGCAGGTCACGGACACACACCTACAGGCTGGCTCACCATCACTCACACGCAGGTCACGGACACACACGCCAACAGGCTGGCTCACCCACATTCACACGCAGGTCACGGACACACACGCCAACAAGCTGGCTCACCCACATTCACACGCAGGTCACGGACACACGCTAACAGGCTGGCTCACCATCACTCAGCAGGTCACGGACAAACACAACAACAGGCTGGCTCACCATCACTCACACACAGGTCACGGACACACACACCAACAGGCTGGCTCACCCACATTCACACGCAGGTCACGGACAAACACACCAACAGGCTGGCTCACCATCACTCACACGCAGGTCACGGACAAACACACCAACAGGCTGGCTCACCATCACTCACACGCAGGTCACGGACACACACCAACAGGCTGGCTCACCATCACTCACACGCAGGTCACGGACACACACACCTACAGGCTGGCTCACCATCACTCACACGCAGGTCACGGACAAACACACCAACAGGCTGGCTCACCATCACTCACACGCAGGTCACGGACACACACCAACAGGCTGGCTCACCATCAACACGCAGGTCACGGACAAACACACCAACAGGCTGGCTCACCATCACTCACACGCAGGTCACGGACACACACCAACAGGCTGGCTCACCATCACTCACACGCAGGTCACGGACACACACCAACAGGCTGGCTCACCATCACTCACACGCAGGTCACGGACACACACCAACAGGCTGGCTCACCATCACTCACACGCAGGTCACGGACAAACACACCAACAGGCTGGCTCACCATCACTCACACGCAGGTCACGGACACACACCAACAGGCTGGCTCACCATCACTCACACGCAGGTCACGGACACACACCAACAGGCTGGCTCACCATCACTCACACGCAGGTCACGGACACACACCAACAGGCTGGCTCACCATCACTCACACGCAGGTCACGGACAAACACACCAACAGGCTGGCTCACCATCACTCACACGCAGGTCACGGACAAACACACCAACAGGCTGGCTCACCATCACTCACACGCAGGTCACGGACACACACCAACAGGCTGGCTCACCATCACTCACACGCAGGTCACGGACACACACCAACAGGCTGGCTCACCATCACTCACACGCAGGTCACGGACACACACCAACAGGCTGGCTCACCATCACTCACACGCAGGTCACGGACAAACACACCAACAGGCTGGCTCACCATCACTCACACGCAGGTCACGGACACACACCAACAGGCTGGCTCACCATCACTCACACTGGGGCATATTGAACATGATAGGCAAAAAGTACAGGCAAAAGCTAATCATCTGTTTTCTGTGCCCAGAGGCGAATCTAGAAACGTAACAGGCTTTACAATCACAGCAGGAGAGCAGGCCGTGTTTGAGACATTTCTCAACATGTTTGAAAGCATAATACCTCATGGACTAGTTCTACTTGACAAGCAGCAACAATAACAGTCATGTTGATGGGTGGTTAGGATGGAGGGCAGATGTTGGTCATTGTTGTTGTGTATAGGGTCAGGGGGGGGTCATTTCACACACGTACACACACACACACACACACACACACACACACACACACACACACACACACACACACACACACGCATGAACGCATACATGCACCCACACACACACACAGTGAGTCCAGTCCAGATGTGCTCATTGCGTGTAGTGTCAGGGGGATTTGTGTTCAGGAGTCCAGAACTAGGGCCGTGGGTGGCCCAAGAGTCAGCAAAACAATTTAGAAATATATACAGTATATATTATATAGGTAGTATATATTTAGTATTTTTTCTGTCTGCTGCCTGCTGCTGCTCTGCTAATCATCAGATGAGGGGAGGAGAAGAGGTAGAGGGCCCACATGGGTAACTGGATGGCTCTGTCTTGATTGGGTAACTGATTAATAAAAAATACAGTGACACACTGGCCCCAATAGGTCCACAGACGACGCAATCGCAACCAAACTGCACACTGCCCTAACCCATCTGGACAAGAGGAATACCTATGTAAGAATGCTGTTCATCGACTACAGCTCAGCATTTAACACCATAGTACCCTCCAAACTCGTCATTAAGCTCGAGACCCTGGGTCTCGACCCTGCCCTGTGCAACTGGGTACTGGACTTCCTGACGGGCCGCCCCCAGGTGGTGAGAGTAGGTAACAACATCTCTCCCCCGCTGATCCTCAACACTGGGGCTCCACAATGGTGCGTTCTGAGCCATCTCCTGTACTCCCTGTTCACCCACGACTGCATGGCCATGCACGCCTCCAACTCAATCATCAAGTTTGCGGACGACACTACAGTGGTAGGCTTGATTACCAACAACAACGACACGGCCTACAGGGAGGAGGTGAGGGCCCTCGGAGTGTGGTGTCAGGAAAATAACCTCACACTCAACGTCAACAAAACAAAGGAGATGATCGTGGACTTCAGGAAACAGCAGAGGGAGCACCCCCCATTCCACATCGACAGGACAGTAGTGGAGAGGGTAGTAAGTTTTAAGTTCCTCGGCGTACACATCACGGACAAACTGGATTGGTCCACCCACACAGACAGGAGGCTGAAGAAATTTGGCTTGTCACCAAAAGCACTCACAAACTTTTACAGATGCACAATCAAGAGCATCCTGGCGGGCTGTATCACCGCCTAGTACGGCAACTGCTCCGCCCACAACTGCAAGGCTCTCCAAAGGGTAGTGAGGTCTGCACAACGCATCACCGGGGGCAAACTACCTGCCCTCCAGGGAACCTACATCACCCGATGTCACAGGAAGGCCATAAAGATCATCAAGGACAACAACCACCCGAGCCACTGCCTGTTCACCCCGCTATCATCCAGAAGGTGAGGTCAGTACAGGTGCATCAAAGCTGGGACCGAGAGACTGAAAAACAGCTTCTATCTCAAGGCCATCAGACTGTTAAAAACAACCACCAGTAACATTGAGTGGCTGCTGCCAACATACTGACTCAACTCCAGCCACTTTAATAATGGGAATTGATGTAAAAAAAAGTATCACTAGCCACTTTCAACAATGCCACTTAATATAATGTTGACATACCCACATTACTCATCTCATATGTACAGTGGGGTAAAAAAGTATTTAGTTAGCCACCAATTGTGCACGTTCTCCCACTTAAAAAGATGAGAGAAGCCTGTAATTTTCATCATAGGTACACTTCAACTATGACAATCAAAATGAGAAAAAAATCCAGAAAATCACATTGTAGGATTTTTAATGAATTTATTTGCAAATTATGGTGGAAAATAAGTATTTGGTCAATAACAAAGTTTATCTCAATACTTTGTTATGTACCCTTTGTTGGCAATGACAGAGGTCTTAATGTCTTACGTTTTCTGTAAGTCTTCACAATGTTTTCACACACCGTTGCTGGTATTTTGGCCCATTCCTCCATGCAGATCTCCTCTAGAGCAGTGATATTTTGGGTCTGTTGCTGGGCAACACGGACTTTCAACTCCCTCCAAAGATTTTCTATTGGGTTGAGATCCGGAGACTGGCTAGGCCACTCCAGGACCTTGAAATGCTTCTTACGAAGCCACTCCTTCATTTCCCAGGCGGTGTGTTTGGGATCATTGTCATGCTGAAAGACCCAGCCACGTTTCATCTTCAATGCCCTTGCTGATGGAAGGAGGTTTTCACTCAAAATCTCACGATACATGGCCCCATTCATTCTTTCCTTTACACGGATCAGTCGTCCTGGTCCCTTTGCAGAAAAACAGCCCCAAAGCATGAAGTTTCCACCCCCATGCTTCACAGTAGGTATGGTGTTCTTTGGATGCAACTCAGCATTCTTTGTCCTCCAAACACGACGAGTTGAGTTTTTATCAAAAAGTTATATTTTGGTTTCATCTGACCATATGACATTCTCCCAATATTCTTCTGGATCATCCAAATGCTCTCTAGCAAACTTCAGATGGGCCTGGACATGTACTGGCTTAAGCAGGGGGACACGTCTGGCACTGCAGGATTTGAGTCCCTGGCGGCGTAGTGTGTTACTGATGGTAGGCTTTGTTACTTTTGTCCCTGCTCTCTGCAGGTCATTCACTAGGTCCCCCCGTGTGGTTCTGGGATTTTTGCTCACCGTTCTTGTGATCATTTTGACCCCACGGGGTGAGATCTTGCGTGGAGCCCCAGATTGAGGGAGATTATCAGTGGTCTTGTATGTCTTCCATTTCCTAATAATTGCTCCCACAGTTGATTTCTTCAAACCAAGCTGCTTACCTATTGCAGATTCAGTCTTCCCAGCCTGGTGCAGGTCTACAATTGTGTTTCTGGTGTCCTTAGACAGCTCTTTGGTCTTGGCCATAGTGGACTTTGGAGTGTGACTGTTTGAGGTTGTGGACAGGTGTCCTTTATACTGATAACAAGTTCAAACAGGTGCCATTAATACAGGTAACGAGTGGAGGACAGATGAGCCTCTTAGAGAAGAAGTGAGAGCCAGAAATCTTGCTTGTTTGTAGGTGACCAAATACTTATTTTCCACCATCATTTGCAAATAAATTCATTACAAATCCTACAATGTGATTTTCTGATTTTTTTTTCTCATTTTGTCTGTCATAGTTGAAGTGTACCTATGATGAAAAGTACAGGCCTCTCTCATCTTTTTAAGTGGGAGAACTTGCACAATTGGTGGCTGACTAAATATTTTTTGTCCCACTGTATATACTGTACTCTATACCATCTACTGCATCTTGCATTCTTTATGTAATACATGTATCACTAGCCACTACTATGCCACTTTTATGTTTACATACCCTACATTACTCTTCTCATATGTATATACTGTACTCTATACCATCTACTGTATCGTTCTGTACCATCACTCATCCATATATCTTTATGTACATATTCTTCATCCCTTTACACTTGTGTGTATAAGGTAGCTGTTATGAAATTGTAAGGTTAGATTATTCATTGGTTACTACTGCATTGTCGGAACTAGAATGTCACGCCTTGGTCATAGTATTTTGTGTTTTCGTTATATATTTGGTCAGGCCAGGGTGTGACATGGGTTTATTTTGTTGTGTTTCGTATTGGGGTTTTGTAGGCTGAGTAGGGGTGTAGCATAGGCTTGGCTGCCTGAGGCGGTTCTCAATCAGAGTCAGGTGATTCTCGTTGTCTCTGATTGGGAACCATATTTAGGTAGCCGGGGTTTCACTGTGTATTTTGTGGGTGATTGTTCCTGTCTCTGTGTAGTGTTCACCAGATAGGCTGTAATTAGGTTTTCATGTTTCGTTTGTTGTTTTTTGTATTTATTTATTTATTTCATGTATCGCTATTTTTTAATTAAAGAACATGAGTAACCACCACGCTGCATTTTGGTCCGACTCTCCTTCAACAGACGAACGCCGTTACATAGAAGCACAAGCATTTCACTACACTCGCATTAACATCTGCTATCCATGTGTATGTGACAAATAAAATTAGATTTAATTTGATTAATAAATAATTATGTGAGTCAGGGGCTGGGCTCAAGCCCATAGGGGTCCCAAGAGGCCCCCAAAAAAGACAGGATGTTAGACAACCACGAGCTGCCAGAACAACTTCAATGAGCTTTGGCATAGATTTAACAAATAATAAAACCGGGGCCTATGATTTCCTAATCCGGCCCTGCCTGGGGTACGTCCCAAATAACATGCCACTCTATGTAGCACATTGGTTTTGACCAGGGAATATGATGCCATTCAGGATACAATCCTAGTGACACACTGGGCGTAAATGGGTTGAATCAACATTGTTTCAACGTAGTGTGAAGCTTGGGGTTGAATCAACATTGTTTCAACGTAGTGTGAAGCTTGGGGTTCAATCAACATTGTTTCAACGTAGTGTGAAGCTTGGGGTTGAATCAACATTGTTTCAACGTAGTGTGAATCTTGGGGTTCAATCAACATTGTTTCAACGTAGTGTGAATCTTGGGGTTGAATCAACATTGTTTCAACGTAGTGTGAAGCTTGGGGTTCAATCAACATTGTTTCAACGTAGTGTGAAGCTTGGGGTTAAATCAACATTGTTTCAACGTAGTGTGAATCTTGGGGTTCAATCAACATTGTTTCAACGTAGTGTGAATCTTGGGGTTGAATCAACATTGTTTCAACGTAGTGTGAAGCTTGGGGTTCAATCAACATTGTTTCAATGTAGTGTGAAGCTTGGGGTTGAATCAACATTGTTTCAACGTAGTGTGAAGCTTGGGGTTGAATCAACATTGTTTCAATGTAGTGTGAAGCTTGGGGTTGAATCAACATTGTTTCAATGTAGTGTGAAGCTTGGGGTTAAATCAACATTGTTTCAACGTAGTGTGAAGCTTGGGGTTGAATCGACATTGTTTCAACGTAGTGTGAAGCTTGGGGTTGAATCGACATTGTTTCAACGTAGTGTGAAGCTTGGGGTTGAATCAACATTGTTTCAACGTAGTGTGAAGCTTGGGGTTAAATCAACATTGTTTCAACGTAGTGTGAAGCTTGGGGTTTAATCAACATTGTTTCAACGTAGTGTGAAGCTTGGGGTTGAATCGACATTGTTTCAACGTAGTGTGAAGCTTGGGGTTGCCGTATCCGGCTAATCATTAGTTAGATCGCAAATGTAGTCTTTTAACTAGTTATTATCATATTGATGAATTTATGTCCCTAAAGAAAATTCAAACACAGTGAATATAATGTAGGCCTACCTGTTGGGGTAACTTGGGGTAACCGCCACTCGGGGTAACATACCCCCAGCCTGTACTTCTCAGCGAAACCACATCGTCACCATGTGACGTTACCCCTTCACCCCCCAACACTTTCCCTGGTTGCCGCTTCCCCCCAACACTCCTCCAACACATTTTTGAGGTAGAGTGGCTTTTCACCCCAAGTTACCCAACAGATGATCCGTGTTACATTCAGCCCAGCCCCACTCTCCCCAATGCTGACTCATGGTGACTTGCGGACCAGAAATGCGCTTAACCATGACACTGCTAAAAACTCTGGGTTTTTAAAATGGTGCAGTTCGCGCATGTTTAGGAGGTGAGAAATATGAATGAAAAGCTGGGAAAGCCATTAATAAAAATGCAAAAATTGTCCGAATGCAGGTTTCGTAACTAGAATACACCTTGAGAGCAATGTTTTTCTCGCAAAGAACAGGCTGACGAGGTCAATAAATTAACTATTCTACTTTGATGTTGTCAGATTTTTCATTCGTTACTCAATTTGTTTGCGAAGGAACAGTAAATGTGGACTGTTCTAACATCTTCAAAGTGCGTCTCAAATAAATATATTTTTATGTTTCATATCTCTTTGGCGTGGCGGCAATGATTCTGCCGTGGTTTTAGTGACACAGTTAGTGCAGCTAAAACAGCTGAAACACTGAGCTAGTGTTTCACATGATTAAAGGGGTTTGCTAATACGTTAGCTAGTCAGCTAGCTAGCTAGATAGTAAGCTAATCTTAAACCACTAGTGTACTGATAAAGGATGCAAGCTAGCTAACTTACCATCTACTTAGCTACTTCACTAAACAAATCACATGGAAATTCTGTCATGTCGATGTTAGCTAGCTATCTAGCAGATAACATTTGCTAGTTAGCTAGCTAGCATGCTAAAACATGATCTCATGCTAAATCATCAAGCAGAATTTCTATATCAGCTCCTTTGTCTTGCTCACTTTGAGGGAGAGGTTGTTGTCCTGGCACCACACTGCAAGTTCTCTGACCTCTGACCTCCCTATAGGCTGTCTCATCGTTGTCGGTGATCAGGCCGACCCCTGTTGTGTCGTCAGCAAACTTAATGAGGGTGTTGGAGTCATGCTTGGCAATGCTGTCATAGGTGAACAGGGAGTACAGGAGGGACTAAGCATGCACCCTGAGGGGCCC
>NC_056461.1:42399940-42457440 GCF_018296145.1 Oncorhynchus tshawytscha
AGAGAGACAGAGTGAGAGATAGAGAGGGTGGAGAGGGAGAGAGAGAGACAGAGTGAGAGATAGAGAGGGGTGGAGAGGGAGAGAGAGACAGAGTGAGAGATAGAGAGGGGTGGAGAGGGGAGAGAGAGACAGAGTGAGAGCTAGAGAGGGGTGGAGAGGGAGAGAGAGACAGAGTGAGAGATAGAGAGGGAGAGAGAGACAGAGTGAGAGATAGAGAGGGGTGGAGAGGGAGAGAGACAGAGTGAGAGATAGAGAGGGGTGGAGAGGGAGAGAGAGACAGAGTGAGAGATAGAGAGGGTGGAGAGGGAGAGAGAGAGACAGAGTGAGAGCTAGAGAGGGGTGGAGAGGGAGAGAGAGACAGAGTGAGAGATAGAGAGAGGGGAGAGAGAGACAGAGTGAGAGATAGAGAGGGGTGGAGAGGGAGAGAGAGACAGAGTGAGAGATAGAGAGGGGTGGAGAGGGAGAGAGAGACAGAGTGAGAGATAGAGAGGGGGTGGAGAGGGAGAGAGAGACAGAGTGAGAGATAGAGGGTGGAGAGGGAGAGAGAGACAGAGTGAGAGATAGAGAGGGGTGGAGAGGGAGAGAGAGACAGAGTGAGAGACAGAGAGGGGTGAGAGGAGTGAGGCTAGAGAGGGGTGGAGAGGAGAGAGAGACAGTGAGAGATAGAGAGGGGTGGAGAGGGAGAGAGAGACAGAGTGAGAGATAGAGAGGGGTGGAGAGGGAGAGAGAGAGACAGAGTGAGAGATAGAGAGGGGTGGAGAGGGAGAGAGAGACAGAGTGAGAGATAGAGAGGGGGTGGAGAGGGAGAGAGAGACAGAGTGAGAGATAGAGAGGGGTGGAGAGGGAGAGAGACAGAGTGAGAGCTAGAGAGGGTGGAGAGGGGAGAGAGACAGAGTGAGAGATAGAGAGGGGTGGAGAGGAGAGAGAGAGGGGGACAGAGTGAGAGATAGAGAGGGGTAGAGAGGGAGAGAGAGACAGAGTAGAGATAGACAGGGTGAGAGAGAGAGAGGGAGGATAGAGCTAGAGTGAGAGCTAGAGAGGGGATAGAGAGACAGAGTGAGAGATAGAGAGGGGGATAGAGAGACAGAGTGAGAGATAGAGAGGGGGATAGAGAGAGAGAGTGAGAGATAGAGAGGGGATAGAGAGACAGAGTGAGAGCTAGAGAGGGGGATAGAGAGACAGAGTGAGAGCTAGAGAGGGGATAGAGAGAGAGAGCTAGAGAGGGGGATAGAGAGGGTGAGAGCTAGAGAGGGGGATAGAGACAGAGTGAGAGCTAGAGAGGGGATAGAGAGAGAGTGAGAGCTAGAGAGGGGGATAGAGACAGAGTGAGAGCTAGAGAGGGGGATAGAGAGACAGAGTGAGAGCTAGAGAGGGGATAGAGAGACAGAGTGAGAGCTAGAGAGGGTGATAGGAGAGAGACAGAGTGAGAGCTAGAGAGGGGGATAGAGAGACAGAGTGAGAGATAGAGAGGGGATAGAGAGAGTGAGAGTGAGAGATAGAGAGGGGGATAGAGAGAGAGTGAGAGCTAGAGAGGGGGATAGAGAGAGAGTGAGAGCTAGAGAGGAGGGGATAGAGATAGAGAGGGGATAGAGAGAGTGAGAGATAGAGAGGGGATAGAGACAGAGTGAGAGCTAGAGAGGGGATAGAGAGACAGAGTGAGAGCTAGAGAGGGGATAGAGAGACAGAGTGAGAGCTAGAGAGGGGATAGAGAGACAGAGTGAGAGCTAGAGAGGGGGATAGAGAGACAGAGTGAGAGCTAGAGAGGGGATAGAGAGACAGAGTGAGAGCTAGAGAGGGGGATAGAGAGACAGAGTGAGAGCTAGAGAGGGGGATAGAGAGACAGAGTGAGAGCTAGAGAGGGGGATAGAGAGACAGAGTGAGAGCTAGAGGGGATAGAGAGACAGAGTGAGAGCTAGAGAGGGGGATAGAGAGACAGAGTGAGAGCTAGAGAGGGGGATAGAGAGACAGAGTGAGAGCTAGAGAGGGGGATAGAGAGACAGAGTGAGAGCTAGAGAGGGGGATAGAGAGACAGAGTGAGAGCTAGAGAGGGGGATAGAGAGACAGAGTGAGAGCTAGAGAGGGGGATAGAGAGACAGAGTGAGAGCTAGAGAGGGGATAGAGAGACAGAGTGAGAGCTAGAGAGGGGATAGAGAGACAGAGTGAGAGCTAGAGAGGGGGATAGAGAGACAGAGTGAGAGCTAGAGAGGGGATAGAGAGACAGAGTGAGAGCTAGAGAGGGGGATAGAGAGACAGAGTGAGAGCTAGAGAGGGGGATAGAGAGACAGTGAGAGTAGAGAGGGATAGAGACAGAGTGAGAGCTAGAGAGAGAGATAGAGGGATAGAGAGAGAGTGAGAGCTAGAGAGGGGGATAGAGAGACAGAGTGAGAGCTAGAGAGGGGGATAGAGAGACAGAGTGAGAGCTAGAGAGGGGGATAGAGAGACAGAGTGAGAGCTAGAGAGGGGATAGAGAGACAGAGTGAGAGCTAGAGAGGGGATAGAGAGACAGAGTGAGAGCTAGAGAGGGGGATAGAGAGACAGAGTGAGAGCTAGAGAGGGGGATAGAGAGACAGAGTGAGAGCTAGAGAGGGGGATAGAGAGACAGAGTGAGAGCTAGAGAGGGGGATAGAGAGACAGAGTGAGAGCTAGAGAGGGGGATAGAGAGACAGAGTGAGAGCTAGAGAGGGGATAGAGAGACAGAGTGAGAGCTAGAGAGGGGGATAGAGACAGAGTGAGAGCTAGAGAGGGGACAATAGAGAGACAGAGTGAGAGCTAGAGAGGGGATAGAGAGACAGAGTGAGAGCTAGAGAGGGGATAGAGAGACAGAGTGAGAGCTAGAGAGGGGATAGAGAGACAGTAGTGAGAGCTAGAGAGGGGGATAGAGAGACAGAGTGAGAGCTAGAGAGGGGATAGAGAGACAGAGTGAGAGCTAGAGAGGGGGATAGAGAGAGTGAGAGCTAGAGAGGGGGATAGAGAGAGAGTGAGAGCTAGAGAGGGGATAGAGAGAGAGTGAGAGCTAGAGAGGGGGATAGAGAGAGAGTGAGAGATAGAGAGGGGGATAGAGACAGAGTGAGAGCTAGAGAGGGGATAGAGAGACAGAGTGAGAGCTAGAGAGGGGGATAGAGAGACAGAGTGAGAGCTAGAGAGGAGAGAGAGACAGAGTGAGAGCTAGAGAGGGGGATAGAGAGACAGAGTGAGAGAGTAGAGAGGGGATAGAGAGACAGAGTGAGAGCTAGAGAGGGGGATAGAGAGAGAGAGAGCTAGAGAGGGGGATAGAGAGAGAGTGAGAGATAGAGAGGGGATAGAGAGACAGAGTGAGAGCTAGAGAGGGGATAGAGAGACAGAGTGAGAGCTAGAGAGGGGGATAGAGAGATAGAGCTAGGGGGATAGAGAGACAGAGTGAGAGCTAGAGGGGGATAGAGAGACAGAGTGAGAGCTAGAGAGGGGGATAGAGAGAGAGTGAGAGCTAGAGAGGGGATAGAGAGAGAGAGTGAGAGCTAGAGAGGGGGATAGAGAGACAGAGTGAGAGCTAGAGAGGGATAGAGAGACAGAGTGAGAGCTAGAGAGGGGGATAGAGAGACAGAGTGAGAGCTAGAGAGGGGGATAGAGAGACAGAGTGAGAGCTAGAGAGGGGATAGAGAGACAGAGTGAGAGCTAGAGAGGGGATAGAGAGACAGAGGGGGATGAGAGCTAGAGATAGAGAGACAGAGTGAGAGCTAGAGAGGGGGATAGAGAGACAGAGTGAGAGCTAGAGAGGGGGATAGAGAGACAGAGTGAGAGCTAGAGAGGGGGATAGAGAGACAGAGTGAGAGCTAGAGAGGGGGATAGAGAGACAGAGTGAGAGCTAGAGAGGGGGATAGAGAGACAGAGTGAGAGCTAGAGAGGGGGATAGAGAGACAGAGTGAGAGCTAGAGAGGGGATAGAGAGACAGAGTGAGAGCTAGAGAGGGGATAGAGAGACAGAGTGAGAGCTAGAGAGGGGGATAGAGAGACAGAGTGAGAGCTAGAGAGGGGGATAGAGAGACAGAGTGAGAGCTAGAGAGGGGATAGAGAGACAGAGTGAGAGCTAGAGAGGGGGATAGAGACAGAGTGAGAGCTAGAGAGGGGGATAGAGAGACAGAGTGAGAGCTAGAGAGGGGGATAGAGAGACAGAGTGAGAGCTAGAGAGGGGGATAGAGAGACAGAGTGAGAGCTAGAGAGGGGGATAGAGAGACAGAGTGAGAGCTAGAGAGGGGATAGAGAGACAGAGTGAGAGCTAGAGGGGGATAGAGAGACAGAGTGAGAGCTAGAGAGGGGGATAGAGAGACAGAGTGAGAGCTAGAGAGGGGATAGAGAGACAGAGTGAGAGCTAGAGAGGGGATAGAGAGACAGAGTGAGAGCTAGAGAGGGGGATAGAGAGACAGAGTGAGAGCTAGAGAGGGGGATAGAGAGACAGAGTGAGAGATAGAGAGGGAGAGAGAGACAGAGTGAGAGCTAGAGAGGGGGATAGAGAGACAGAGTGAGAGCTAGAGAGGGGGATAGAGAGACAGAGTGAGAGATAGAGAGGGGGATAGAGAGACAGAGTGAGAGCTAGAGAGGGGATAGAGAGACAGAGTGAGAGCTAGAGAGGGGGATAGAGAGACAGAGTGAGAGCTAGAGAGGGGGATAGAGAGACAGAGTGAGAGCTAGAGAGGGGATAGAGAGACAGAGTGAGAGCTAGAGAGGAGAGCGAGACAGAGAGAGACAGAGTGAGAGCTAGAGAGGGGGATAGAGAGACAGAGTGAGAGCTAGAGAGGGGGATAGAGAGACAGAGTGAGAGCTAGAGAGGGGGATAGAGAGACAGAGTGAGAGCTAGAGAGGGGATAGAGAGACAGAGTGAGAGCTAGAGAGGGGGAGAGAGAGAGGGGGATAGAGAGAGAGTGAGAGCTAGAGTAGAGAGAGAGTGAGAGCTAGAGAGGGGGATAGAGAGAGAGTGAGAGCTAGAGAGGGGGATAGAGAGAGAGTGAGAGCTAGAGAGGGGATAGAGAGACAGAGTGAGAGCTAGAGAGGGGGATAGAGAGAGTGAGAGCTAGAGAGAGACAGAGTGAGAGCTAGAGAGGGGGATAGAGAGACAGAGTGAGAGCTAGAGAGGGGGATAGAGAGACAGAGAGAGCTAGAGAGGGGGATAGAGAGACAGAGTGAGAGAGCTAGAGAGAGGGAGAGACAGAGTGAGAGCTAGAGAGGGGAGACAGAGTGAGAGCTAGAGAGGGGGATAGAGAGACAGAGTGAGAGCTAGAGGGGGGGATAGAGAGACAGAGTGAGAGCTAGAGAGGGGGATAGAGAGACAGAGTGAGAGCTAGAGAGGGGGATAGAGAGACAGAGTGAGAGCTAGAGAGGGGGATAGAGAGACAGAGTGAGAGCTAGAGAGGGGATAGAGAGACAGAGTGAGAGCTAGAGAGGGGGATAGAGAGACAGAGTGAGAGCTAGAGAGGGGATAGAGAGACAGAGTGAGAGCTAGAGAGGGGGATAGAGAGACAGAGTGAGAGCTAGAGAGGGGATAGAGAGACAGAGTGAGAGCTAGAGAGGGGGATAGAGAGACAGAGTGAGAGCTAGAGAGGGGGATAGAGAGACAGAGTGAGAGCTAGAGAGGGGGATAGAGAGACAGAGTGAGAGCTAGAGAGGGGGATAGAGAGACAGAGTGAGAGCTAGAGAGGGGATAGAGAGACAGAGTGAGAGCTAGAGAGGGGGATAGAGAGACAGAGTGAGAGCTAGAGAGGGGGATAGAGAGAGAGTGAGAGCTAGAGAGGGGGATAGAGAGACAGAGTGAGAGCTAGAGAGGGGGATAGAGAGACAGAGTGAGAGCTAGAGAGGGGGATAGAGAGACAGAGTGAGAGCTAGAGAGGGGGATAGAGAGACAGAGTGAGAGCTAGAGAGGGGGATAGAGAGACAGAGTGAGAGCTAGAGAGGGGGATAGAGAGACAGAGTGAGAGCTAGAGAGGGGGATAGAGAGACAGAGTGAGAGCTAGAGAGGGGATAGAGAGACAGAGTGAGAGCTAGAGAGGGGATAGAGAGACAGAGTGAGAGCTAGAGAGGGGGATAGAGAGACAGAGTGAGAGCTAGAGAGGGGATAGAGAGACAGAGTGAGAGCTAGAGAGGGGGATAGAGAGACAGAGTGAGAGCTAGAGAGGGGATAGAGAGACAGAGTGAGAGCTAGAGCTAGAGGGGGATAGAGAGACTAGAGTGAGAGATAGAGAGGGGGATAGAGAGACAGAGTGAGAGCTAGAGAGGGGGATAGAGAGACAGAGTGAGAGCTAGAGAGGGGGATAGAGAGACAGAGTGAGAGCTAGAGAGGGGGATAGAGAGACAGAGTGAGAGCTAGAGAGGGGATAGAGAGACAGAGTGAGAGCTAGAGAGGGGGATAGAGAGACAGAGTGAGAGCTAGAGAGGGGGATAGAGAGACAGAGTGAGAGCTAGAGAGATAGAGCTAGAGTGAGAGCTAGAGAGGGGGATAGAGAGACAGAGTGAGAGCTAGAGAGGGGGATAGAGAGACAGAGTGAGAGCTAGAGAGGGGATAGAGAGACAGAGTGAGAGCTAGAGAGGGGGATAGAGAGACAGAGTGAGAGCTAGAGAGGGGGGGGATAGAGAGACAGAGTGAGAGCTAGAGAGGGGAGAGAGAGACAGAGTGAGAGCTAGAGAGGGGGATAGAGAGACAGAGTGAGAGCTAGAGAGGGGGATAGAGAGACAGAGTGAGAGCTAGAGAGGGGGATAGAGAGACAGAGTGAGAGCTAGAGAGGGGGATAGAGAGACAGAGTGAGAGCTAGAGAGGGGGATAGAGAGACAGAGTGAGAGCTAGAGAGGGGGATAGAGAGACAGAGTGAGAGCTAGAGAGGGGGATAGAGAGACAGAGTGAGAGCTAGAGAGGGATAGAGAGACAGAGTGAGAGCTAGAGAGGGGATAGAGAGACAGAGAGAGGGGATAGAGACAGAGTGAGAGCTAGAGAGGGGATAGAGAGACAGAGTGAGAGCTAGAGAGGGGATAGAGAGACAGAGGAGAGCTAGAGAGAGAGAGACAGAGTGAGAGCTAGAGAGGGGATAGAGAGAGTGAGAGCTAGAGAGGGATAGAGAGACAGAGTGAGAGCTAGAGAGGGGGATAGAGAGACAGAGTGAGAGCTAGAGAGGGGGATAGAGAGACAGAGTGAGAGCTAGAGAGGGGGATAGAGAGACAGAGTGAGAGCTAGAGAGGGGGATAGAGAGACAGAGTGAGAGCTAGAGAGGGGGATAGAGAGACAGAGTGAGAGCTAGAGAGGGGGATAGAGAGACAGAGTGAGAGCTAGAGAGGGGATAGAGAGACAGAGAGAGGAGAGGGGATAGAGAGAGAGTGAGAGCTAGAGAGGGGATAGAGAGACAGAGTGAGAGCTAGAGAGGGGGAGAGAGACAGAGTGAGAGCTAGAGAGGGGGATAGAGAGACAGAGTGAGAGCTAGAGAGGGGGATAGAGAGACAGAGTGAGAGCTAGAGAGGGGATAGAGAGACAGAGTGAGAGCTAGAGAGGGGATAGAGAGACAGAGTGAGAGCTAGAGAGGGGATAGAGAGACAGAGGAGAGAGAGAGAGGGGGGATAGAGAGACAGAGTGAGAGCTAGAGAGGGGGATAGAGAGACAGAGGAGAGATAGAGAGGGGATAGAGAGACAGAGTGAGAGCTAGAGAGGGGGATAGAGAGACAGAGTGAGAGCTAGAGAGGGGGATAGAGAGACAGAGTGAGAGCTAGAGAGGGGGATAGAGAGAGAGTGAGAGCTAGAGAGGGGATAGAGGGGAGAGAGAGAGCTAGAGAGGGGGAGAGAGAGAGTGAGAGCTAGAGAGGGGGATAGAGAGACAGAGTGAGAGCTAGAGAGGGGGATAGAGAGACAGAGTGAGAGCTAGAGAGGGATAGAGAGACAGAGTGAGAGCTAGAGAGGGGGGATAGAGAGACAGAGTGAGAGCTAGAGAGGGGGATAGAGAGACAGAGTGAGAGCTAGAGAGGGATAGAGAGAGAGTGAGAGCTAGAGAGGGGGATAGAGAGACAGAGTGAGAGCTAGAGAGGGGGATAGAGAGACAGAGTGAGAGCTAGAGAGGGGATAGAGAGACAGAGTGAGAGCTAGAGAGGGGGATAGAGAGACAGAGTGAGAGCTAGAGAGGGGATAGAGACAGAGTGAGAGCTAGAGAGGGGATAGAGAGACAGAGTGAGAGCTAGAGAGGGGGATAGAGAGACAGAGTGAGAGCTAGAGAGGGGGATAGAGAGACAGAGTGAGAGATAGAGAGGGGGATAGAGAGACAGAGTGAGAGCTAGAGAGGGGATAGAGAGACAGAGTGAGAGCTAGAGAGGGGATAGAGAGACAGAGAGAGCAGAGCTAGAGGGGGGATAGAGAGACAGAGTGAGAGCTAGAGAGGGGGATAGAGAGACAGAGTGAGAGCTAGAGAGGGGATAGAGAGACAGAGGATAGAGAGGGGGATAGAGAGAGAGTGAGAGCTAGAGAGGGGGATAGAGAGACAGAGTGAGAGCTAGAGAGGGGATAGAGAGACAGAGTGAGAGCTAGAGAGGGGGATAGAGAGACAGAGTGAGAGCTAGAGAGGGGATAGAGAGACAGAGTGAGAGCTAGAGAGGGGATAGAGAGACAGAGTGAGAGCTAGAGAGGGGGATAGAGAGACAGAGGAGAGCTAGAGAGGGGATAGAGACAGAGTGAGAGCTAGAGAGGGGGATAGAGAGACAGAGCCAGAGAGGGGGATAGAGAGACAGAGGAGAGCTAGAGAGGGGGATAGAGAGACAGAGTGAGAGCTAGAGAGGGGGATAGAGAGACAGAGTGAGAGCTAGAGAGGGGGATAGAGAGACAGAGTGAGAGCTAGAGAGGGGATAGAGAGACAGAGTGAGAGCTAGAGAGGGGGATAGAGAGACAGAGTGAGAGCTAGAGAGGGGGATAGAGAGACAGAGTGAGAGCTAGAGAGGGGGATAGAGAGACAGAGTGAGAGCTAGAGAGGGGGATAGAGAGACAGAGTGAGAGCTAGAGAGGGGGATAGAGAGACAGAGTGAGAGATAGAGAGGGGGAGAGAGAGACAGAGTGAGAGCTAGAGAGGGGATAGAGAGACAGAGTGAGAGCTAGAGAGGGGGATAGAGAGACAGAGTGAGAGCTAGAGAGGGGGATAGAGAGACAGAGTGAGAGATAGAGAGGGGGATAGAGAGAGACAGAGGGATGAGAGATAGAGAGGGGGGATAGAGAGACAGAGTGAGAGCTAGAGAGGGGGATAGAGAGACAGAGTGAGAGCTAGAGAGGGGGATAGAGAGACAGAGTGAGAGCTAGAGAGGGGATAGAGAGACAGAGTGAGAGCTAGAGAGGGGATAGAGAGACAGAGTGAGAGCTAGAGAGGGGGAGAGAGACAGAGTGAGAGCTAGAGAGGGGGATAGAGAGACAGAGTGAGAGCTAGAGAGGGGGATAGAGAGACAGAGTGAGAGCTAGAGAGGGGGATAGAGAGACAGAGTGAGAGCTAGAGAGGGGGATAGAGAGACAGAGTGAGAGCTAGAGAGGGGATAGAGAGACAGAGTGAGAGCTAGAGAGGGGGATAGAGAGACAGAGTGAGAGCTAGAGAGGGGGATAGAGAGACAGAGTGAGAGATAGAGAGGGGGAGAGAGACAGAGTGAGAGCTAGAGAGGGGAGAGAGAGACAGAGTGAGAGCTAGAGAGGGGGATAGAGAGACAGAGTGAGAGCTAGAGAGGGGGATAGAGAGACAGAGTGAGAGCTAGAGAGGGGGATAGAGAGACAGAGTGAGAGCTAGAGAGGGGGATAGAGAGACAGAGTGAGAGCTAGAGAGGGGGATAGAGAGACAGAGTGAGAGCTAGAGAGGGGGATAGAGAGACAGAGTGAGAGCTAGAGAGGGGGATAGAGAGACAGAGTGAGAGCTAGAGAGGGGGATAGAGAGACAGAGTGAGAGCTAGAGAGGGGGATAGATAGAGAGACAGAGTGAGAGCTAGAGAGGGGGATAGAGAGACAGAGTGAGAGCTAGAGAGCTAGAGAGGGGATAGAGAGACAGAGTGAGAGCTAGAGAGGGGGATAGAGAGACAGAGTGAGAGCTAGAGAGGGGGAGACAGAGAGACAGAGTGAGAGAGACAGAGTAGAGAGAGGGGGATAGAGAGACAGAGGGGATGAGAGATAGAGAGGGGATAGAGAGACAGAGTGAGAGCTAGAGAGGGGGATAGAGAGACAGAGTGAGAGCTAGAGAGGGGGATAGAGAGACAGAGAGCTAGAGAGGGGGATAGAGAGAGTGAGAGCTAGAGAGGGGATAGAGAGAGACAGAGCTAGAGAGGGAGGGGGGATAGAGAGACAGAGTGAGAGCTAGAGAGGGGGATAGAGAGACAGAGAGAGATAGAGAGGGAGAGAGAGAGACAGAGAGAGCTAGAGAGGGGGATAGAGAGACAGAGTGAGAGCTAGAGAGGGGGATAGAGAGACAGAGTGAGAGCTAGAGAGGGGGATAGAGAGACAGATGAGAGCTAGAGAGGGGATAGAGAGACAGAGTGAGAGAGAGAGAGAGGGGATAGAGAGACAGAGTGAGAGATAGAGAGGGGAGAGAGAGACAGAGTGAGAGCTAGAGAGGGGGATAGAGAGACAGAGTGAGAGCTAGAGAGGGGGATAGAGAGACAGAGTGAGAGCTAGAGAGGGGATAGAGAGACAGAGTGAGAGCTAGAGAGGGGGATAGAGAGACAGAGTGAGAGCTAGAGAGGGGGATAGAGAGACAGAGTGAGAGCTAGAGGGGATAGAGAGACAGAGAGAGCTAGAGAGGGGGATAGAGAGACTAGAGAGGGGATAGAGAGACAGAGTAGAGAGAGGGGAGAGAGACAGAGTGAGAGCTAGAGAGGGGGAGAGAGACAGAGTGAGAGCTAGAGAGGGGGATAGAGAGACAGAGTGAGAGCTAGAGAGGGGATAGAGAGACAGAGTGAGAGCTAGAGAGGGGGATAGAGAGACAGAGTGAGAGCTAGAGAGGGGGATAGAGAGACAGAGTGAGAGCTAGAGAGGGGGATAGAGAGACAGAGTGAGAGCTAGAGAGGGGATAGAGAGACAGAGTGAGAGCTAGAGAGGGGATAGAGAGACAGAGTGAGAGATAGAGAGGGAGAGAGAGACAGAGTGAGAGCTAGAGAGGGGGATAGAGAGAGACAGAGTGAGAGCTAGAGAGGGGATAGAGAGACAGAGTGAGAGCTAGAGAGGGGGATAGAGAGACAGAGTGAGAGATAGAGAGGGGGATAGAGAGACAGAGTGAGAGCTAGAGAGGGGGATAGAGAGACAGAGAGAGCTGAGAGCTAGAGAGGGGATAGAGAGACAGAGTGAGAGCTAGAGAGGGGGATAGAGAGACAGAGTGAGAGCTAGAGAGGGGATAGAGAGACAGAGTGAGAGCCAGAGTGAGAGCTAGAGGGGGATAGAGAGACAGAGTGAGAGCTAGAGAGGGGGATAGAGAGACAGAGTGAGAGCTAGAGAGGGGATAGAGAGACAGAGTGAGAGCTAGAGAGGAGGGAGAGAGAGGGGATAGAGAGACAGAGTGAGAGCTAGAGAGGGGGATAGAGAGACAGAGTGAGAGCTAGAGAGGGGGATAGAGAGACAGAGTGAGAGCTAGAGAGGGGATAGAGAGACAGAGTGAGAGCTAGAGAGGGGGATAGAGAGACAGAGTGAGAGCTAGAGAGGGGGATAGAGAGACAGAGTGAGAGCTAGAGAGGGGGATAGAGAGACAGAGTGAGAGCTAGAGAGGGGATAGAGAGACAGAGTGAGAGCTAGAGAGGGGGATAGAGAGACAGAGTAGAGATAGGGAGGGATAGAGAGACAGAGTGAGAGCTAGAGAGGGGGATAGAGAGACAGAGTGAGAGCTAGAGAGGGGGATAGAGAGACAGAGTGAGAGATAGAGAGGGGGATAGAGAGACAGAGTGAGAGATAGAGAGGGAGAGAGAGACAGAGTGAGAGCTAGAGAGGGGATAGAGAGACAGAGTGAGAGCTAGAGAGGGGATAGAGAGACAGAGTGAGAGCTAGAGAGGGGGATAGAGAGACAGAGTGAGAGATAGAGAGGGGAGAGAGACAGAGTGAGAGCTAGAGAGGGGGAGAGACAGAGTGAGAGCTAGAGAGGGGACAGAGTGAGAGCTAGAGAGGGGGATAGAGAGACAGAGTGAGAGCTAGAGAGGGGGATAGAGAGACAGAGTGAGAGCAGAGAGGGGAGAGAGACAGAGAGGGAGAGGGAGAGAGAGACAGAGTGAGAGCTAGAGAGGGGGGAGAGACAGATGAGAGCTAGAGAGGGGGATAGAGAGCTAGAGAGGGGGATAGAGAGACAGAGTGAGAGATAGAGAGGGGGATAGAGAGACAGAGTGAGAGCTAGAGAGGGGGATAGAGAGACAGAGTGAGAGCTAGAGAGGGGGATAGAGAGACAGAGTGAGAGCTAGAGAGGGGGATAGAGAGACAGAGTGAGAGATAGAGAGGGAGAGAGAGACAGAGTGAGAGCTAGAGAGGGGGAGAGAGAGACAGAGTGAGAGCTAGAGAGGGGGATAGAGAGAGAGTGAGAGATAGAGAGGGGGATAGAGAGACAGAGTGAGAGATAGAGAGGGAGATAGAGAGACAGAGTGAGAGAGAGCTAGAGAGGGGGATAGAGAGACAGAGTGAGAGCTAGAGAGGGGGATAGAGAGACAGAGTGAGAGCTAGAGAGGGGGATAGAGAGACAGAGTGAGAGCTAGAGAGGGGGATAGAGAGACAGAGTGAGAGATAGAGAGGGGGATAGAGAGACAGAGTGAGAGATAGAGAGGGGGATAGAGAGACAGAGTGAGAGATAGAGAGGGGGATAGAGAGACAGAGTGAGAGATAGAGAGGGGGGATAGAGAGATAGAGAGACAGAGTGAGAGCTAGAGAGGGGGATAGAGAGACAGAGTGAGAGCTAGAGAGGGGGATAGAGAGACAGAGTGAGAGCTAGAGAGGGGGATAGAGAGACAGAGTGAGAGCTAGAGAGGGGGATAGAGAGACAGAGTGAGAGATAGAGAGGGGGATAGAGAGACAGAGTGAGAGATAGCGAGGTGAACAGAGAGACAGATTGAGGGATAGAGAGTGGGACAGAGAGACAGATTGAGGGATAGAGAGTGGGACAGAGAGACAGATTGAGGGATAGAGAGTGGGACAGAGAGACAGATTGAGGGATAGAGAGTGGGACAGAGAGACAGAGTGAGGGATAGAGAGTGGGACAGAGAGACAGATTGAGGGATAGAGAGTGGGACAGAGAGACAGAAAGAGAGGGAGAGAGGAGGGACAGAGAGACAGAGTGAGGGATAGAGAGGGGACAGGGACACAGAAAGAGCGTGAGATATGGGGGGACAGAGAGACATGGAGGGGGACAGAGAGACGGAGTGAGAAAAAGAGAGGGGGACAGAGAGATGGAGTGAGAGAAAGAGAGGGAGAGAAAAAGAGAGAGAGAGAGAGAGCTTAGCGATCAAACACTGATGTCAGTAAATGATCATTCTAAGGTTGTTAGTTTGATATAAAGTCTCTCTGAGGAGCAGTGATCAACACGCTCTGTTGATTTACCGTGTGTGTGTGAGCGCGCGTGCGGGTGTGTGTGTGTGTGCAGGTGTGTGTGTGTGTTTGCGTGGCCCAGACTAACATTTTTTAAACACTTTAGCATCTCTTCATCTTCCTCTTCATCTTCTTCTTCCTCTGTTCATTTTGTTGCTTCAGGTCATTTCACCACTCGTCATTACATTATTACTGAGAGCTGTTGCTGTGCCATCCAGGGACTGAATAAGATGTGATGGGAACTGAGACAGAGAGATTCATGTGAACAGGAAATACACATACATGGATAAATTATGTGAATGTGGGAAAACTGAGAAATGCATGGAGATGAATGAGAAATAGATTGAGATGAATGAGAAATAGATTGAGATGAATGAGAAATCGATACATAGAGATTTTGAAGAAGTATTTTGTAGAACTGAGTGAATGAAAGTAATAATATATTGGATATAATTAATTAGATACATAATTAATTGGATCCAAACCTTTGTGGATCCAGCCCCCTTGTAGATCCAGCCCCCTTGTAGATCCAGCCCCCTTGTGGATCCAGCTCCTTGGATCCAGCCCCTTGTGGATCCAGCCCCCTTGTGGATCCAGCTCCTTTGTGGATCGAGTCCCCATTGTGGATCCAGACCCCTTGTGGATCCAGCCCCCTTGTGATCCAGCCCCTTGTGGATCCAGCTCCTTTGTGGATCCAGCCCCCATTCCAGCTCCTTTGTGATCCAGCCCCATTGTGGATCCAGCCCCTTGTGGATCCAGCTCCTTTGTGGATCCAGCCCCTTGTGGATCCAGCTCCTTTGTGGATCCAGCCCCCATTGTGGATCCAGCTCCTTTGTGGATCCAGCCCCATTGTGGATCCAGCCCCCTTGTGGATCCAGCTCCTTTGTGATCCAGCCCCCTTGTGGATCCAGCTCCTTTGTGGATCCAGCCCCCATTGTGGATCCAGCCCCATTGTGGATCCATCCCCCTTGTGGATCCAGTCCCATTGTGCATCCAGCCCCATTGCCCACCTGCTATGAATGAATGAACATACAAACAAATAGGATTTATGTTTCGTTAATTAGTCTTCACAACTCTATCTCCATCATGTTGAACTAGATCACAGTTACCAGTGTGATGGTTTACCTCTCTCTCCCTGGGCTCTGTCTGGTGTTGTTAGTGTTAGGAGTGTGTGTTCTCTCTCTCTGGGCTCTGTCTGGTGTTGTTAGTGTTAGGAGTGTGTGAGTGTGTGTTGGTGGGCCATTATTGCGGCCAACACACAGGACTGATGTGATAATAAGCTTTGTCATCAGGGGACATGTGTGTTTTCTCCTACTGTGGAAAACTTGGCTGTCTGCATGTGCCTCTGCTGTGCGTGTGATGTGTTTCCGTCTCTCTGTCTCTGTCTCTCTGTCTCTCTGTCCCCTCTCTCTCTCTCTCTCTCTCTCTCTCTCTCTCTCTCTCTCTCTCTCTGTCTCTCTCTCTCTCTCTCTCTCTCTCTCTGTCTCTGTCTCTGTCTCTCTGTCCCCTCTCTCTCTGTCTTCTCTCTCTCTCTCTCTCTCTCTCTCTCTCAATTCAATGCAATTCAATTCAATTCAATTCAAGGGGCTTTATTGGCATGGGAAACATGTGTTAACATTGCCAAAGCAAGTGAGGTAGATAATATACAAAAGTGAAATAAACAATACAAATTAACAGTAAACATTACACATACAGAAGTTTCAAAACAATAAAGACATTACAAATGTCATATTATATATATATATATATACAGATGTCTGTACTGTTTGCACTCCATCTACAGGCCTGTTTTGTACCATGTAATGTATTGGGTCGTGATGCTTCATGGTTGGGTTCTGCTCTTCTCAGATACACTGTGATTTTACTGTGGTCTGAGAGAGGTGTTAGTGGGCTGACTGTGAAGGCTCTGAGAGAGGTGTTAGTGGGCTGACTGTGAAGGCTCTGAGAGAGGTGTTAGTGGGCTGACTGTGAAGGCTCTGAGAGACTCTGGGTTGGTCTGAGAGAGGTGTTAGTGGGCTGACTGTGAAGGCTCTGAGAGACTCTGGGTTGGTCTGAGAGAGGTGTTAGTGGGCTGACTGTGAAGGCTCTGAGAGACTCTGGGTTGGTCTGAGAGAGGTGTTAGTGGGCTGACTGTGAAGGCTCTGAGACTCTGGGTTGGTCTGAGAGAGGTGTTAGTGGGCTGACTGTGAAGGCTCTGAGAGAGGTGTTAGTGGGCTGACTGTGAAGGCTCTGAGACTCTGGGTTGGTCTGAGAGAGGTGTTAGTGGGCTGACTGTGAAGGCTCTGAGACTCTGGGTTGGTCTGAGAGAGGTGTTAGTGGGCTGACTGTGAAGGCTCTGAGAGACTCTGGGTTGGTCTGAGAGAGGTGTTAGTGGGCTGACTGTGAAGGCTCTGAGAGACTCTGGGTTGGTCTGAGAGAGGTGTTAGTGGGCTGACTGTGAAGGCTCAGAGAGAGGTGTTAGTGGGCTGACTGTGAAGGCTCTGAGAGACTCTGGGTTGGTCTGAGAGAGGTGTTAGTGGGCTGACTGTGAAGGCTCTGAGAGACTCTGGGTTGGTCTGAGAGAGGTGTTAGTGGGCTGACTGTGAAGGCTCTGAGAGACTCTGGGTTGGTCTGAGAGAGGTGTTAGTGGGCTGACTGTGAAGGCTCTGAGAGACTCTGGGTTGGTCTGAGAGAGGTGTTAGTGGGCTGACTGTGAAGGCTCTGAGAGACTCTGGGTTGGTCTGAGAGAGGTGTTAGTGGGCTGACTGTGAAGGCTCTGAGAGACTCTGGGTTGGTTTGAGAGAGGTGTTAGTGGGCTGACTGTGAAGGCTCTGAGAGACTCTGGGTTGGTTTGAGAGAGGTGTTAGTGGGCTGACTGTGAACGCTCTGAGAGACTCTGGGTTTAGGTCGGCGAGGAAGTAGTCTACAGTACTCCTGCCAAGGGATGAGCTGTAGGTGTACCTACCAAAAGAGTCCCCTCTCAGCCTACCATTGACTATGTACAGACCCAGTGTTTGACAGTGCTTCACGAGCTGTACTCCATTTTGTTTTTCACTTTGTCATAGTTGTTTCTGTGGGGGTATGTGGGGAGGGAAAGGTTGTTGCTTCCTGGTAGGTGTCCTGGTAGGTGATTTATACCATATTAGCATTCCCCCTGTCTCTGCACTGTCCTGAGTCTCTGCCCTGTCCTGAGTCTCTGCCCTGTCCTGAGTCTCTGCATTGTCCTGAGTCTCTGCCCTGTCCTGAGTCTCTGCATTGTCCTGAGTCTCTGCCCTGTCCTGAGTCTCGGCCCTGTCCTGAGTCTCTGCCCTGTCCTGAGTCTCTGCCCTTCCTGAGTCACTGCCCTCTCCTGAGTCTCTGCCCTGTCCTGATTCACTGCCCTGTCCTGATTCTCTGCCCTGTCCTGAGTCTCTGTCCCGAGTCGCTGCCCTGTCCCTGTCCTGAGTCACTGCCCTGTCCTGAGTCTCTGCCCTGTCCTGAGCCCTGTCCTGTCCTGTCTCTGTCCTGTCCTGAGTCTCTGTCCTGAGTTCTCTGCCCTGTCCTGAGTCGCAGCCCCCTCTCCTGGGTCACTGCCCTGTCCTGAGTCTCTGCCCTGTCCTGAGTCTCTGCCCTGTCCGGAGTCTCCCTGCCCTGCCCTGTCCTGAGTCTCTGTCTTGAGTCTCTGCCCTGTCCTGAGTCTCTGTCCTGAGTCTCTGCCCTGCCTGAGTCTGAGTCTCTGTCCTGAGTCTCTGTCCTGTCCTAAGTCTCTGTCCTGAGTCTCTGCCCTGTCCTGAGTCACTGCCCTTAGTCTCTGCCCTGCCCTGAGTCTCTGTCCTGAGTCTCTGCCCTGTCCTGAGAATTTGTGTCATTTGGATGGATTTGGATGGATGTGGTATGAGGATGGTGGAGTTCTTGTGCTCATCTTACCATGACCCTCGGCCTATCACATGTGAGCATCCATGACCCTCGGCCTATCACATGTGAGCATCCGTGGCCCTCTGCCCTGTCCTGATTCACTGCCCTGTCCTGATTCTCTGCCCTGTCCTGAGTCTCTGTCCCGAGTCGCTGCCCTGTCCTGAGTCACTGCCCTTCCTGAGTCTCTGCCCTGCCCTGAGTCTCTGTCCTGAGTCTCTGCCCTGTCCTGAGTCTCTGCCCTGCCCTGAGTCTCTGTCCTGAGCCTCTGCCCTGTCCTGAGTCTGTGCCCTGCCCTGAGTCTCTGCCCTGAGTCTCTGCCCTGTCCTGAGTCTCTGCCCTGTCCTGAGTCTCTGCCCTGTCCTGAGTCTCTGTCCTGAGTCTCTGTCCTGTCCTGAGTCTCTGCCCTGTCCTGAGTCTCTGCTGGGTTTCTGCTCTTTAGTCCAAAAGCAGAGGACTTCAACCCTTGTAAATTCCAACATGCAACGTAAAAAATATTTCATAACTGATTTTTCTTTCCCTTCAAAATGTAACAAACACTCACAATCCAACAAGAACTATTAAAATAGGATTTTTCAATTAAAGTAAACCCTCATTATGCAAATGTGATTTGTTTATCATTTAAGATAGAATTTGTGTCATTTGGATGGATTTGGATGGATGTGGTATGAGGATGGTGGAGTTCTTGTGCTCATCTTACCATGACCCTCGGCCTATCACATGTGAGCATCCATGACCCTCGGCCTATCACATGTGAGCATCCGTGGCCCTCTGCCTATCACATGTGAGCATCCATGACCCTCGGCCTATCACATGTGAGCATAGTAGACTCGGCATTTTTTTGTCACTCATTTCGTTGGTGGGGACTGGGCCAGTTGCTCCTCTCACAGCCTGTGCGTAGCTCTGCCTGTTGGGCTGTGGCTCCTCCAAATGTGGGTCTGTGATGGGGGGCAGGGGGGTGGGAGGCCTCATCTGGGTGGCTCTGAAGCTGGGCTGGGGTGGTCTGTGCTGCGCTGGCTGTGGTGGGCATTGAGGTTGGTGGTGCTGTGGTCGTGGCTGGGGGGTCCAGGGTGCTGGTCTGGGGTGTTGTCTCGGTGATCTCAGAGGGGTGGAGATTGCTCCTCTGTTCCTGGGTGGAGAGGTCGGACTGCGGTTTAACTTCTTGCGTCGAGCCATCCCGGATCCGGGATCGTGAATACAGCCTCAAGCTCATTACCACAACGCAACGTTAACTATTCATGAAAATCGCAAATGAAATGAAATTAATATCAAATCAAATTTATTTATATAGCCCTTCGTACATCAGCTGATATCTCAAAGTGCTGTACAGAAACCCAGCCTAAAACCCCAAACAGCAAGCAATGCAGGTGTAGAAGCACGGTGGCTAGGAAAAACTCCCTAGAAAGGCCAAAACCTAGGAAGAAACCTAGAGAGGAACCAGGCTATGTGGGGTGGCCAGTCCTCTTCTGGCTGTGCCGGGTGGAGATTATAACAGAACATGGCCAAGATGTTCAAATGTTCATAAATGACCAGCATGGTCGAATAATAATAAGGCAGAACAGTTGAAACTGGAGCAGCAGCACAGTCAGGTGGAAGTTGAAACTAGAGCAGCAGCATGGCCAGGTGGACTGGGGA
This sequence comes from Oncorhynchus tshawytscha, assembly GCF_018296145.1. Taxonomy (NCBI): domain Eukaryota; kingdom Metazoa; phylum Chordata; class Actinopteri; order Salmoniformes; family Salmonidae; genus Oncorhynchus; species Oncorhynchus tshawytscha. Next base: position 42,418,952 of record NC_056461.1, read on the forward strand.
CAGCAAGGAGTCATCATGTCAGGTAGTCCTGGGGCATGGTCCTAGGGCTCAGGTCAGTTGAAACTGGAACAGCAGCATGGCCAGGTGGACTGGGGACAGCAAGGAGTCATCATGTCAGGTAGTCCTGGAGCTCAGGTCCTAGGGCTCAGGTCCTCCGAGAGAGAGAAAGAAAGAGAGAAGGAGAGAATTAGAGAACGCACACTTAGATTCACACAGGACACCGAATAGGACAGGAGAAGTACTCCAGATATAACAAACTGACCCCAGCCCCCGACACATAAACTACTGCAGCATAAATACTGGAGGCTGAGACAGGAGGGGTCAGGAGACACTGTGGCCCCATCCGAGGTCACCCCGGACAGGGCCAAACAGGAAGGATATAACCCCACCCACTTTGCCAAAGCACAGCCCCCACACCACTAGAGGGATATCTTCAACCACCAACTTACCATCCTGAGACAAGGCTGAGTATAGCCCACAAAGATCTCCGCCACGACACAACCCAAGGGGGGGGGGTGCCAACCCAGACAGGATGACCACAACAGTGAATCAACCCACTCAGGTGACGCACCCCCTCCAGGGACGGCATGAGAGAGCCCCAGTAAGCCAGTGACCCAGCCCCTGTAATAGGGTTAGAGGCAGAGAATCCCAGTGGAAAGAGGGGAACCGGCCAGGCAGAGACAGCAAGGGCGGTTCGTTGCTCCAGAGCCTTTCCGTTCACCTTCCCACTCCTGGGCCAGACTACACTCAATCATATGACCCACTGAAGAGATGAGTCTTCAGTAAAGACTTAAAGGTTGAGACCGAGTTTGCGTCTCTGACATGGGTAGGCAGACCGTTCCATAAAAATGGAGCTCTATAGGAGAAAGCCCTGCCTCCAGCTGTTTGCTTAGAAATTCTAATATGCTAGCTCTCAAGCTTAGCCTTTTGTTAACAACACTGTCATCTCAGATTTTCAAAATATGCTTCTCAACCATAGCAAAACAAGCATTTGTGTAACAGCTAGCGCAGCTAGCATAGCATTTAGCATTAGCATTAGCAGGCAACATTTTCACAAAAACCAGAAAATCATTCAAATAAAATCATTACCTTTGAAGAACTTCAGATGTTTTCAATGAGGAGACTCTCAGTTAGATAGCAAATACTCCGTTTTTCCTGAAAGATTATTTGTTTAGGAGAAATTACTCCGTTTGGTGCGTCACGTTTGGCTACCAAAAAACCCCGAAAATTCATTCTTCAAAGCGCCAAACTTTTTTCCAAATTAACTCCATAATATCGACTGAAACATGGTAAACGTTGTTTAGAATCAATCCTCAAGGTGTTTTTCACATATCTCTTCATGATATATCATTCGTTGAAAGCCTCCTCTCTCCTCTCAATCACTGGATGACTGCGTGCAGCTTGTAGATTACGCGCCAATTTAGACAAAGGACACCGGGCGGACCCCTGGTAAATGTAGTCTCTTATGGCCAATCTTCCAATGATATGCCTACAAATACGTCACAATGCCGCAGACACCTTGGAGAAATGATAGAAAGGGCAGGCTCATTCCCGGCGCATTCACAGCCATATAAGGAGACAATGGGAAACAGAGCTTCAAAAATTCTGCCCATTTCCTGGTTGAAGTTTCATCTTGGTTTCGCCTGTAGCATGAGTTCTGTGGCACTCACAGAAAATATCTTTGCAGTTTTGGAAACCTTAGAGTGTTTTCTTTCCAAAGCTGCCAATTATATGCATAGTCGAGCATCTTTTCGTGACAAAATATTGCGCTTAAAACGGGCACGTTTTTTTTATCCATAAATTAAAAGAGCGCCCCCTATATCCAAGAAGTTAAAGTGACGTCCTTGAGAGTCTTGGCAAGGATGGGGACTGTCTCCCTGTACAGGTGAACATGGTCGTAGAGACGGTCCAGATCGATGGTGGGGACTGTCTCCCTGTACAGGTGTGCATGGTCATAGAGACGGTCCAGATCGAGGGTGGGGTGGTGGGGACTGTTTCCCTGTACAGGTGAACATGGTCATAGAGACGGTCCAGATCGAGGATGGGGACTGTCTCCCTGTACAGGTGAACATGGTCATAGAGACGGTCCAGATCGAGGATGGGGACTGTCTCCCTGTACAGGTGAGCATGGTCATAGAGACGGTCCAGATCGATGGTGGGGACTGTTTCCCTGTACAGGTGAACATGGTCATAGAGACAGTCCAGATCGAGGGTGGGATGGTGGGGACTGGATGGTGGGGACTGTTTCCCTGTACAGGTGAACATGGTCATAGAGACGGTCCAGATCGAGGGTATGATGGTGGGCCAGGTGTACATTGGGTCGCAGGGCACAGTCCAGATCGAGGGTGGGATGATGGTGGGCCAGGTGTACATTGGGTCACAGGGCACAGTCCAGATCGACGGTGGGATGGTGGGCCAGGTGTACATTGGGTCGCAGGGCACAGTCCAGATCGAGGGTGGGATGATGGTGGGCCAGGTGTACATTGGGTCGCAGGGCACAGTCCCTGGAGAGGCTGACGTTTATTCTTTGGATTGTGGCAGGGTGAAAGTCCTTCCTCTGTAGAAGGGTTGATGCCACGATTCTTGAGTTGGGGAAGATTGCGGAGGCCTTCTCAATCACTCCCCGTAGTGAAGTCGCCACCCTCTCCAGCTGAGCACGCAGGTCGTTGCTTCCGGTGTGTATGATTATGTGGATTGGCGACGCAAGATAGGCCTTATGAAGCAGCTCCATGGCACTCTGCGTTGTTGGGCACCACACCTTTCTCATTTTGTGTCGAGGGAAAAGTTTCTTCTCCTGAACAAACTTCCCATTTGAGTCCATCAACAGGACGATGTCAGCCAGTGTTTCTTCTGGACTGGAGGGGGCAGAGGGGGGGCTGGTGTGTGTTGGAGCTGGGGTGTGGCTGGTCTGTTATGGACTGGAGGGGGCAGAGGGGGGGCTGGTGGGTGTTGGAGCTGGGGTGTGGCTGGTCTGTGCCGGTGCCGCTGTCAGTGGGAGGCTGTTCTGTGGGTTGGGGAGGAGGGGTGCAGCAGGCAGGGCTGGGGGAAAGCCTGGCTGGTTGAGGTGGGCTCCTCTGCTGTGTGAGGACAGGTCATAGAGTGGTGATCTAGCTGCTCCTGCAGCCTGTCCTCTGTCCTCTGTTCTCTTTCTCTCCTGCAGCCTGTCCTCTGTTCTCTTTCTCTCCTGCAGTCTGTCCTCTGTTCTCTTTCTCTCCTGCAGTCTGTCCTCTGTTCTCTTTCTCTCCTGCAGCCTGTCCCCTGTTCTCTTTCTCTCCTGCAGTCTGTCCTCTGTTCTCTTTCTCTCCTGCAGCCTGTCCTCTGTTCTTTTTCTCTCCTGCAGCTCCTCTCTTAGTGTAGTCAGATCATTATTACTGCTCTGCCTGTCTTTTTGGAGCTCTCTCACCTCCTTTGTTAGATCAGCCAGCTCTCTCTTGAGTCCGTCTCTCTCTTGCTGAACCTCTTTTAGCTGTGTTGCAAGGCTGCTGTCCTGCTCTGTCCTCACCTTGGTTTGGAGCTCCTCTAAGGTGTGGTTGTCTGGTTGCTGTTTGCTCACGCTCTCCCTCAGCAGGACCACCTCCCTCTCCAGTCTGGTGAACTCATCCCTAATGGCAGCCATGGTGGTGAGGAGGGCCTGAGCCTGCTCTGCACTGAGGGGGTCGCTCTCCTCCTGGGGCGTGTTCTCCACTATGGTGGGAAGAGGTGCTGGATGTGCCTTTTTGGGTGCGGAGAGTAGGGGTCAGGGTGGTGCTGGTGGAGTTTGTCTTGTGGGAGGGCATGTCACTGGTGGAGTCCTTCTCTCTCTCTGCTCTCTCCTTAATGGTCTGAAAGTCTGTTTCAAACAGCCTAATGTTACCTTGCACCATGACAGTCCCAGTCTTGTAGAGGTTGATTGTTATCATGGTGCTGTCAGGGTCGTCTGTCTCTTTGACTTTCAGCTTTCCCCCATTACAGATTCCCTCTTTCTTTATGGATGGGTAGTGAGAGCAGACTGCTGAGCTCCATGTATTTGGCTGGTTAGTGAGGAAGATGAGATTACTCACATCACCGTTTTTGTAGAGGTCTGCGAAAAGGGTTTCTGGCCTCCCGTTTAGTAATTTCTGTTTAAAAGCTTTCCTCGTTGTGTCATTTTTGGCCTCTGCAGGGTAGAGAATGGACTCAGCACTGAGGGTGAGTGGGGACATGGTGCCTGTGGGCTCTGTGTAACGGTCTGAGTGTAGTGGGTGAGGAGTCAGGCGCAGGAAGCAGAGAGTTCAGGGGAATGCTATTTTAATGCACTGAAATAAACGCTGAACATAAGCCAACCCTCACAAAAACACAGGGCGTACTGAACAAACAAATGCCCCAAACAGGGGGACTTAAACCGTCCAGGGAAAACCCACAAAATGGGAAAAACACAAAACCCAATAGACGTGCACACAAGTACACCAAACAGACGATCACAATAATTAATCCCGCACAAGGAACCCTGCGGGCCGGCTGACTAATAAAGCCTACTACCTAACTAAAAACAGGAGCACACAATCAACACATAAGGAGGGGGAGGAAATAATCAGTAGCAGCTAGTAGGCCGGCGACGACGACCGCCGAGCGCCACCCGAACGGGAAGGGGAGTGTCCTTCGGTCGGAGTCGTGACAGTACCCCCCCCCCTTGACGCGTGGCTCCCGCAGCGCGCCGACACCGGCCTCGAGGTCGACCCGGAGGACGAGGCGCAGGGCGATCCGGATGGAGGCGATGGAAATCCCTCAACATTGATGGATCCAAAATGTCCCTGGTGGGTACCCAGCACCTCTCCTCCGGACCGTACCCCTCCCAGTCCACGAGGTACTGCAGGCCCCTCACCCGGCGTCTCGAGTCCAGAATGGCCCGTATCGTATACGCCGGGGACCCCTCGATGTCCAGAGGGGAGGAGGGACCTCCAGCACCTCACCGTCCTGTAGGGGACCAGCTACCACCGGCCTGAGGAGAGACACATGAAACGAGGGGTTAATACGATAATAGGAAGGGAGTTGTAATCGATAACACACCTCGTTTATTCTCCTCAGGACTTTGAACGGCCCTACACACTGCGGCCCAAGCTTCCGGCAGGGCACGCGGAGGGGCAGGTTTCGGGTCGAGAGCCAGACCCTGTCCCCTGGTACAAACACGGGGCCTCACTGCGGTGGCGGTCAGCACTCCTTTTCTGCCGTCCACTAGCCTGTTGAAGGGATTCCTGGACGGCCCTCCAGGTTTCTTTGGAGCGCTGCACCCATTCCTCCACCGCAGGAGCCTCGGTCTGGCTCGGATGCCATGGTGCCAGGACCGGCTGGTACCCCAACACACACTGAAAGGGGGACACATTAGTAGAGGAGTGGAGTAATGAGTTCTGGGCCATTTCCGCCCAGGGGATGTATCTCGCCCACTCCCCTGGCCGGTCCTGGCAGTACGACCGCAGAAACCTACCCACCTCCTGGTTTACTCTCTCTACCTGCCCATTACTTTCAGGGTGATAACCGGAGGTCAGGCTGACCGAGACCCCCAGATGCTCCATGAACGCCCTCCATACTCGGGACGTGAACTGGGGACCCCGATCAGAAACGATATCCTCCGGCACCCCGTAGTGCCGGAAGACGTGGGTGAATAATGCCTCCGCAGTCTGTAGGGCTGTTGGGATACCGGGCAACGGGAGGAGACGGCAGGACTTAGAGAACCGATCCACAATCACCAGAACCGTGGTGTTGCCCTGAGACAGGGGAAGGTCGGTCAGGAAATCTACGGATAGATGTGACCATGGCCGCTGTGGAACGGGGAGGGGTTGTAACTTCCCTCTAGGAAGGTGCCTAGGAGCCTTACTCTGGGCGCATACCGAACAGGAGGAGACATAAACCTTAACGTCCCTAGCCAAGGTAGGCCACCAATACCTTCCCCGAAGGCTCCCTACTGTCCTCCTCACCCCAGGGTGACCCGAGGAGGGTAGGACGTGAGCCCACCGAATCAGTTGGTCCCGAACACCAAGCGGCACGTACCTCCGCCCCGCCGGACACTGAGGAGGCGCTGGTTCAGCCCGTAACGCCCGCTCGATGTCCGAGTCCACCTCCCATACCACCGGTGCCATCAGCTTTGAGGCCGGAAGGATGGGAGTAGGTTCGGTGGACCTATCCTCCGTGTCGTAAAAGCGGGACAGTGCGTCCGCCTTCACGTTCTGGGAGCCCGGTCTATATGATAAAGTGAACCGGAATCGAGTGAAAAACATGGCCCACCTTGCCTGCCGCGGGTTCAGTCTCCTAGCTGCCCGAATATACTCCAGATTTTGGTGGTCGGTCCAGATGAGAAAGGGGTGCTTAGCCCCCTCAGGCCAGTGTCTCCACACCTTCAGAGCCCTGACCACCGCTAACAACTCCCGGTCCCCCACATCATAGTTACGCTCCGCTGGGCTGAGCTTACTCGAGAAGAAAGCACAGGGGCGGAGTTTTGGTGGCGTACCTGAGCGCTGTGATAGCACGGCACCAACCCCAGCCTCGGACGCGTCCACCTCCACTATGAATGCTAGAGAGGGGTCCGGATGCGCCAACACGGGTGCATCCGTGAACAGCGCCTTCAACCTGTTGAAAGCTCTGTCCGCCTCCGCTGACCACTGCAACCGCACCGGGCCCCCCTTTAGCAGTGAGGTAATTGGAGCCGCTACCTGGCCAAAACCCCGGATAAACCTCCGGTAGTAGTTGGAAAAACCCAAAAACCGCTGCACCTCTTTTACCGTGGTTGGAGTCGGCCAATTACGCACGGCCTTACTGCGGTCACCCTCCATCTCCACCCCGAGGTGGAAATGCGATAACCCAGAAAGGAGACGGCTCGTTTGGAGAACACACACTTCTCAGCCTTGACGTATAGGTCATGCTCCAGCAGTCTACCAAGCACCTTGCGTACCAGAGACACATGTGCGGCGTGAGTGGCTGAGTAGATCAGAATGTCATCGATATAAACAACCACTCCCTGCCCGTGCAGGTCCCTGAGAATATCGTCTACAAAGGATTGAAAAATGGCTGGAGCATTTTTTAACCCATACGGCATGACGCAGTACTCATAGTGGCCCGATGTGGTACTAAATGCGGTTTTCCACTCGTCTCCCTTCCGAATACGCACCAGGCGAATCGACTAGCGCCCTATGCTGGGAAGAGGGGAAAAAATTAAGAAAAAAAATCAAGACAAACATGTGACCAACAGGGGGTTCTGGGTGAGTTTGGTGCTGACTCACCTGGGGTGATCGAGAAATGTTCCGCCTGCCATCTCGACTCCCAGACGGACCCCCCCAGCACCGATCGGCCGTGTGTCCTCTCCGACCACAGTTGGTGCAGAGGGAGCCTCGTCCTCCGGTACCCCTCGGCAAAGCCCCTCCCAACTCCATCGGAACAGGAGTGGAGGTGCTGGGTGGTGGAACACACAGGACCCTCTCCGAATGCTCGCGGGCCGCCAGCAGATTGTCCAGTCGGGTGGACATGTCAATTAGCTCATCCAAGGAAAGAGCGGTGTCCCGACACGCTAGCTCCCTGCGGACGTCCTCCCGGAGACTACACCTGTAGTGGTCGATAAGGGCCCTGTCGTTCCACCCGGATCCTGCTGCCAAGGTACGGAACTCCAACGCGTAATCCTGGGCGCTCCTTTTCTCCTGCCGGAGATGGAATAGTCGTTCTCCCGCCGCTCGGCCATCTGGAGGATGGTCAAACACGGCGCGGAAACGGCGAGAAAACTCGGGGTAGTGCTCCTTCGCTGAGTCTGGGCCATTCCAAACTGCATTTGCCCACTCCAGAGCACGACCCGTGAGGCAGGAGATGAGGACATTCACCCTCTCCGCTCCCGAGGGAGTAGGTCTGACGGTGGCCAGGTACAGTTCTAACTGGAGTAAGAACCCCTGGCACCCTGCTGCCGTTCCATCATAGACCCTCGGGAGCGTAAGACGGAGGGTGCTAGAGTCGGGAGATGGGGAGTCCTGAGGAGGAGGGGCCGAAGGTGGAGAGAGGAGACCGCTTCTCTCCCATCGGTCCATTCTCTCCATCACCAGATCCATCGCCGTTCCGATCCGATGGAGAACGGTGGTGTGATGTAGAACCCTCTCTTCCATCGATGGGAGGGGAGTGGCTATTGCTCATGCTGACTCCATTCCAGTGGTGCGGGATTCTGTAACGGTCTGAGTTTAGTGGGTGAGGAGTCAGGCGCAGGAAGCAGAGAGTTCAGGGGAGTGCTATTTTAATGCACTGAAATAAACGCTGAACATAAGCCAACCCTCACAAAAACACAGGGCGTACTGAACAAACAAATGCCCCAAACAGGGGGACTTAAACCGTCCAGGGAAAACCCACAAAATGGGAAAAACACAAAACCCAATAGACGTGCACACAAGTACACCAAACAGACGATCACAATAATTAATCCCGCACAAGGAACCCTGCGGGCCGGCTGACTAATAAAGCCTACTACCTAACTAAAAACAGGTGCACACAATCAACACATAAGGAGGGGGAGGAAATAATCAGTAGCAGCTAGTAGGCTGGCGACGACGACCGCCGAGCGCCACCCGAACGGGAAGGGGAGTGTCCTTCGGTCGGAGTCGTGACACTCTGCTACTACTACTGCTGCTGCTCTGTTCTGCGGCCCCGTTGCCATAGCAACCCGGTTTGTTCGTCTGCTGCTGTTGCTAGCTAGCGCTAATTTAGTTCAGAAACCAGCAAAAAGAGTGACAAACCTTCACACAAGATAACAGAAGATATGTTTAAAGTTAATCCCTGCTCCTTTTTGGTTTACTCACTAAGTTTGGTCATTGTATTAACTCCCCTTGCTAGGTTTGTTTTAGCTCGTTTCTTCTGGCTAGCTTGTTAGTCTGCTGGCTAAGTCTTTGTTGTGTAGCTAGCTAGCTAGAGTCAAAACTTCTTAACTTGAGCAAAGTTGGGCAAAGTTACTTTTTTTCTATTCTGACTGAATAGAGTTGTTGTTCATCACTTCTTGTCTGGAATTACTTTTCGATTAGAGTGTTTATCCCATTCTAAAAACAAACAAATATGTCAGGAGGTCATGTTGAGCATGACTCTCTCCTTCTCTCTCTCTCTCTCTCTCTCTCTCTCTCATTCCTTCACTCTCCCAGAAGCCCAGCAGCGGTTGGATAGGGACCTTGGAAAAGTTGGACATGCATAAACATACCCACGGATAGGAAACACACTTTATCCCCAGGGGACGGCCTTTGTGCTCATGATGTGATAAGCTTCAAAGTGGCAAAGAGCTCAGAGACTGAACAGATCACTTTTGACTCTCCCTGACAGAGAGGAGAGAGAGAGAGAGAGAGAGAGAGAGAGAGAGAGGGAGAGAGAGAGAGAGGGAGAGGGAGAGGGAGAGAGAGAGGAGAGGGAGAGGGAGAGGGAGAGGGAGAGGGAGAGGGAGAAAGAAGGAGAGGGAGAGAGAGGGAGAGGGAGAGGGAGAGGGAGAGAGATAAAAGACACTTCACAGCTTCTAGTTTTGTTCTTAAAACCACACTGAAATGTTGGTATACCTGTTGTCAATGACAAAGTGCAGTCGTATTCTCAGAGTGAGTCAGAGTTCTTATGGAAATCAGGATGAATGGGGTCTTGGAAGACAGGAAAGAGGGGGAGGAGAGGAAAGAGGGGGAGCGAGATAATGGAAAGAAAGAAAGAAATCTGGCAAATCTTCAAATCTTTTCATCCTGTGAGTGGGTAATCCCTCCTTTTGTCCTCTGGATGGAGTGAGTGTGTACATGTTCATTAGAGAACACACAGAGTTAGATTGCTGCTTCCGTTGGTTGCTTTAACTTCTTTCTTTGTGTCCCAGTACGGAGTGTCTATCAGACTGCATCTGGATAGGGGGCATGTCTCAACAGTGTATTAAAACATCCTGGAGCACAGCCGAAGAAGTGAAGAGGGATAATCATTGCAGGGGTAAAAGACTCACTCAGGGATGGGGAACTCCGGCCCTACAGGGCTAGTGTCTGTGGAACGCAGCTAGGAACCTCATCTTTATGTTAGTTCCCTGGAGGAGCCCTCAGCGACATAGGGTTGAACTTCTGTAAACATTACATTAAAGACTAGCTACAGTCATTTTAGGCTGGGTTTCTAAAATAGCACTTTGTGACAACTGCTAATGTAAAATCGATTTATAAAAACTGTACATCATTTTTGGCCAATCGGTGACATTCATTTATCAATTAAACATTAATTTAAAGATTCTCTCCGGTATCTTAAGCACTTGAAAGTTCATAACCTATTGTATGAAATGGATGGCGTAGTACACAATTCTCAAGGATCCGTTTTGGCTCCTGATCAATACTTTAAAAAAAGATTTGGCGGAAATTGTACAAAACCCCTAGAGCATCACTTTAACATCAAATCAAATCAAATTTAGTTATATAGCCCTTCGTACATCAGCTGATATCTCAAAGTGCTGTACAGAAACCCAGCCTAAAACCCCAAACAGCAAGCAATGCAGGTGTAGAAGCACGGTGGCTAGGAAAGACTCCTTAGAAAGGCCAAAACCTAGGAAGAAACCTAGAGAGGAACCAGGCTATGTGGGGTGGCCAGTCCTCTTCTGGCTGTGCCGGGTGGAGATTATAACAGAACATGGCCAAGATGTTCAAATGTTCATAAATGATCAGCATGTTCGAATAATAAGAAGGCAGAACAGTTGAAACTGGAGCAGCAGCACAGCCAGGTGGACTGGGGACAGCAAGGAGTCATCATGTCAGGTAATCCTGGGGCATGGTCCTAGGGCTCAGGTCCTCCGAGAGAGAGAAGGAGAGAATTAGAGAACGCACACTTAGATTCACACAGGACACCAAATAGGACAGGAGAAGTACTCCAGATATAACAAACTGACCCTAGCCCCCCGACACATAAACTACTGCAGCATAAATACTGGAGGCTGAGACAGGAGGGGTCAGGAGACACTGTGGACCCATCCGAGGACACCCCCGGACAGGGCCAAACAGGAAGGATATAACCCCACCCACTTTGCCAAAGCACAGCCCCCACACCACTAGAGGGATATCTTCAACCACCAACTTACCATCCTGAGACAGGGCCGAGTATAGCCCACAAAGATCTCCGCCATGGCACAACCCAAGGGGGGCGCCAACCCAGACAGGATGACCACATCAGTGAATCAACCCACTCAGGTGACGCACCCCTTCCAGGGACGGCATGAGAGAGCCCCAGTAAGCCAGTGACTCAGCCCCTGTAATAGGGTTAGAGGCAGAGAATCCCAGTGGAAAGAGGGGAACCGGCCAGGCAGAGACAGCAAGGGCGGTTCGTTGCTCCAGAGCCTTTCCGTTCACCTTCCCACTCCTGGGCCAGACTACACTCAATCATATGACCCACTGAAGAGATGAGTCTTCAGTAAAGACTTAAAGGTTGAGACCGAGTTTGCGTCTCTCACAAGGGTAGGCAGACCATTCCATAAAAATGGAGCTCTGTAGGAGAAAGCCCTGCCTCCAGCTGTTTGCTTAGAAATTCTAGGGACAATTAGGAGGCCTGCGTCTTGTGAACGTAGCGTACGTGTAGGTATGTACGGCAGGACCAAATCAGAGAGATAGGTAGGAGCAAGCCCATGTAATGCTTTGTAGGTTAGCAGTAAAACCTTGAAATCAGCCCTTGCTTTGACAGGAAGCCAGTGTAGAGAGGCTAGCATTGGAGTAATATGATCACATTTTTTGGTTCTAGTCAGGATTCTAGCAGCCGTATTTACCACCAACTGAAGTTTATTTAGTGCTTTATCCGGGTAGCTGGAAAGTAGAGCATTGCAGTAGTCTAACCTAGAAGTGACAAAAGCATGGATTAATTTTTCTGCATCATTTTTGGACAGAAAGTTTCTGATTTTTGCAATGTTACGTAGATGGAAAAAAGCTGTCCTTGAAATGGTCTTGATATGTTCTTCAAAAGAGAGATCAGGGTCCAGAGTAATGCTAATGTAATGCTCTATAGTAATGCTCTATAGTCCACTACCACCCTGTCCACCTCTATACTCCACTACCACCCTGTCCACCTCTATAATCCACTACCACCCTGTCCACCTCTAAACTCCACTACCACCCTGTCCAGCTCTATAATCCACTACCACCCTGTCCACCTCTATACTCCACTACCCCCTGTCCAAACCTCTATACTCCACTACCACCCTGTCCAGCTCTATAGTTCACTACCTCCCTGTCCAGCTCTATAGTCCACTACCACCCTGTCCACCTCTATACTCCACTACCACCCTGTCCAGCTCTATAGTCCACTACCACCCTGTCCACCTCTATACTCCACTACCACCCTGTCCACCTCTATACTCCACTACCACCCTGTCCACCTCTATACTCCACTACCACCCTGTCCAGCTCTATAGTTCACTACCTCCCTGTCCAGCTCTATACTCCACTACCACCCTGTCCACCTCTATACTCCACTACCACCCTGTTCAGCTCTATACTCCACTACCACCCTGTCCACCTCTATAGTCCACTACCACCCTGTCCACCTCTATAGTCCACTACCACCCTGTCCACCTCTATAATCCACTACCACCCTGTCCACCTCTATAGTCCACTACCCCCTGTCCAGCTCTATAATCCACTACCACCCTGTCCAGCTCTATAATCCACTACCCCCTGTCCAGCTCTATAATCCACTACCCCCTGTCCACCTCTATAGTCCACTACCATCCTGTCCACCTCTATAGTCCACTACCACCCTGTCCACCTCTATAATCCACTACCACCCTGTCCACCTCTACAATCCACTACCACCCTGTCCACCTCTATAGTCCACTACCCCCTGTCCACCTCTATACTCCACTACCACCCTGTCCACCTCTATACTCCACTACCCCCTGTCCACCTCTATAATCCACTACCACCCTGTCCACCTCTATACTCCACTACCCCCTGTCCACCTCTATAATCCACTACCACCCTGTCCAGCTCTATAGTCCACTACCCCCTGTCCAGCTCTATAATCCACTACCACCCTGTCCACCTCTATAATCCACTACCACCCTGTCCAGCTCTATAGTACACTACCCCCCTGTCCACCTCTATAATCCACTACCACCCTGTCCAGCTCTATAGTCCACTACCCCCCTGTTCAGCTCTATAATCCATTACCACCCTGTCCAGCTCTCTGAGTCATTTAACTGAGTCATATGACATTATACTAGAGCCAACACTTTGATTGATGTTATTTTATGAGCCTGACCCACTACGCTTGATCAATGTTGAGACTCTAGATGTCTCTAGATGTTTCAATTCTGGGCGCAAACTGCATGGAGCAGACCCCTTGTGTATTCAGGGGTCCTGTAATGGGTTGCTGTCCCCTTTGATGGAAATTACTGAACCCCCATTTTCCACCCTCCCCTTTTTCCTGTTTGGACAGACATTGTGGTTGTGTGTGTATGTTACCCCCCTTTTTTGCTTCAGGCCCCAACACTCTCTGAGTTTCTCAATAGTATTTTTACTAAACACGTTCATTAGATGAGACCTTGTTGGGCAGTGAAACTGTGTGTGTTCTCAATGTTCCCTTTCTCTCTCAATCTTCGTGTGATTTGTTTGTGCCTCTTGTGTGCTTCTGCGTGTGTGTGTGTGCCTCTCTCTCTTCTGCGTGTGTGTGTGTGTGTGTGTCTCTCTCTCTTTTGCGTGTGTGTTACCTGGTTACCTGGTTATAATGGAATTGTCGCACCCTGATTGGTTTAACCTTGTGCTGGCCTCCACCCCTTCTCCAGGTGCCGCCTGTCTTCCCCATTATCCCCTGTGTATTTGTACCTGTGTTCTCTGTTTGTCTGTTGCCAGTGTCTTGTCTTGTCAAGCTTACCAGTGTTTTCCGAGTTCCTGTTTTTCCTAGTCCTCCCGGTTTTGACCTCTTGCCTGCCCTGACACTAAGCCCACCTGCCTGACCCTTCAGCCTGCCTGACCCTTCAGCCTGCCTGACCCTTCAGCATGCCCTGACCTCGAGCCTGCCTGACCCTTCAGCCTGCCCTGACTTCGAGCCTGCCTGACCCTTCAGCCTGCCCTTCACCCTGTGTGTGTGTGTGTGTGTGTGTGTGTGTGTGTGTGTGTGTGTGTGTGTGTGTGTGTGTGTGTGTGTGTGTGTTAGGGCCGGGACGATACCAGCACGGCAATACTCGTCAGTATCATGGCAAGGAAACAAAACACAAAGCAGATTTAACTTCTGTTGGAAAACAGCCCTGATGTTGGAAACAAACATCATTATGTTATCATTCAGTGTCACATGTATTTATTTTACAAGTTAGAGCACACACTATTTTACATACATCATGTTTTTAAAGGACCAAAGAGTATAGTCTGTTAGTGTTTTCATTTTTTTGGCATGTAAATAATGTTGCGATGCCGGTATCGTCCCTGCCCTTGTGTGTGTGTGTGTGTGTGTGTCTAACATCTGGTTTGGGTTGAGTAAAATGTTCCATAGGATTTTTCCAGAATAAATGAATCCGATTTATGTTCATTGAATCAGATGTTATTACCGGGTGCGACATGGCTTTCTTTTATTTTACTGTGTTCTGTTAACACAAACATGCTGCATCCCACAATGGCACCCTGTTCCCTATATAGTGCACTACTTTAGACCAGAGCCCTATTCCCTATATAGTGCACTACTTTAGACCAGAGCCCTGTTCCCTATATAGTGCACTACTTTAGACCAGAGCCCTATTCCCTATATAGTGCACTACTTTAGACCAGAGCCCTGTTCCCTATATAGTGCACTACTTTAGACCAGAGCCCTATTCCCTATATAGTGCACTACTTTAGACCAGAGCCCTGTTCCAGAGCCCTATTCCCTATAGTGCACTACTTTAGACCAGAGCCCTGTTCCCTATATAGTGCACTACTTTAGACCAGAGCCCTGTTCCCTATATAGTGCACTACTTTAGACCAGAGCCCTATTCCCTATATAGTGCACTACTTTAGACCAGAGCCCTATTCCCTATATAGTGCACTACTTTAGACCAGAGCCCTATGGCACCCTATCCCCTATATAGTGCACTACTTTAGACCAGAGCCCTATGGCACCCTATCCCCTATATAGTGCACTACTTTAGACCAGAGCCCTATTCCCTATATAGTGCACTACTTTAGACCAGAGCCCTATTCCCTATATAGTGCACTACTTTAGACCAGAGCCCTATGGCACCCTATCCCCTATATAGTGCACTACTTTAGACCAGAGCCCTATCCCCTATATAGTGCACTACTTTAGACGAGAGCCCTATCCCCTATATAGTGCACTACTTTAGACCAGAGCCCTATCCCCTATATAGTGCACTACTTTCGACCAGAACCCTATTCCCTACATAGTGCACTACTCTAGACCAGAGCCCTATTCCCTATATAGTGCACTACTTTAGACCAGAGCCCTATTCCCTATATAGTGCACAACTTTAGACCAGAGCCCTATTCCCTATATAGTGCACTACTTTAGACCAGAGCCCTATTCCCTATATAGTGCACTACTTTAGACCAGAGCCCTATTCCTTATATAGTGCACTACTTTAGACCAGAGCCCTATTCCCTATATAGTGCACTACTTTAGACCAGAGCCCTATTCCTTATATAGTGCACTAATTTAGACCAGAGTCCCTATGGATCCTAGTCAAATATAAAGGGCCCTATGAAGGGAATATGGTGCCAATTAGGAGTCTCAGTCTCAGGGATTTTCCTATGCTCTATGAAAAAAACCCATTACATCGTCACATTGACATTACCTTGGTATAGATAGTACTTCCACCGATAAAAATGAAAATAAACTTTAGGGGTCCTGGGTGGCACAGCGGTCAAAAGCACTGCACCGCAAAAGTCGATACAGCCTGGGGTTTGATCACGCCATCCGTGATAGGGAAGGGTGTGGGTCTTTACTCGGCTCATCGTGCTCTAGCGCCTCCTTTTGGCAGGGCCGGGCGCCTGCAAGCTGACTCCGGTCGTCAGTTGAATGGTGTTTCCTCCGAGACTTTGGTCATCCGGGGAGAGAGAGCAGTGTGATTAGAATTAGGAGGCCAGGCGGAGGACACATGACTCGACCTTCGACCTCTCCTGGGCCCGTTGAGAAGTTACAGAGATGAGCCAAGGGACCTAATTATACGCTTGTGACCACCACCCTGAACACGCCTGAACATGCCTGAACACGCCTGTTAGGGCCTGGTTAGAACTGGGACAGGAGACCGCCTGGGAATACCAGGTGCCATAAGCTCCCCCCAATTTTTTTTTTACAGTATAAAATAAACAACTTTAGTCTTCAGTTGTGTTTGCCTCCAACGAGTTTGGTTGCTATGGACATTACTGTTGGAATGATGTGTCCTGGTTGGTTTCCATTAGATCAGATTCCAGTCCATTGTTTTGACCCACAGTAAATACTTCTATTATGGTAAATCCTGATATGACATGCCCAATGCCCTGGTGGTAGCCCAGCAGGGACTCTTCTGACCTCCCTCCTCTCTCCCTCTCTCTCCTTCTCTCCCTCCCCTCTCCCTCTCTCCCTCTCTCTCTCTCCCTCTCTCTCTTTTTCTCTCTCTCCCCCTCTCTCTCTTTCTCCCTCTCTCTCTCTTTTCTCCCTCTCCCTCTCTCGCTCTTTTTCTCTCTCTCCCTCTCCACCCCCCTCTCTCTCTTTCTCTCTCTCTCTCTCTCCCTCTCCCTCTCCCTCCCTCTCTCTCTCTTTTTCTCTCTCTCCCTCCTTCCCCCTCTCTTTATCTCCTCTCACATTACTTGCCATGTTGCTGTAGGATATCGACTTTTATTTTTAATGATATCATGTTTGTTTTTTTATCTCCACAGCAATAAATATTTTTTGGACTCCCAAAATGATCTCAACTTGAATTCGAAATGTCACTGAACTGTCCTGGCCAGTCAAAGTGCTTTGAATAACTGAAAGAAAAGATCACAGCTTGGTGGTCAAATTAAATGAAATTATTATCCTCCTGTTGTGTCAAGTGAAATGTTTACTTACAATGCTTTAAGAAGTTGTAAGAAAAATAAGTATTAAGTAAAAAGACATGAGTAAAACAGAAAATAAAGTAACAAATAATTAAACAGTAACAATAAAATAACAGGAGCGAGGCTATTTACAGGGTGTTACGGTACAGAGTTAATGTGGAGGCTATATACAGGGTGTTATGGTACAGAGTTAATGTGGAGGCTATATACAGGGTGTTACGGTACAGAGTCAATGTGGAGGCTATTTACAGGGTGTTACGGTACAGAGTTAATGTGGAGGCTATATACAGGGTGTTACAGTACAGAGTCAGTGTGGAGGCTATATACAGTGTGTTACGGTACATAGTCAATGTGGAGGCTATATACAGGGTGTTACGGTACAGAGTCAATGTGGAGGCTATTTACAGGGTGTTACGGTACAGAGTTAATGTGGAGGCTATATACAGGGTGTTACGGTACAGAGTCAATGTGAAGGCTATATACAGGGTGTTACGGTACAGAGTCAGTGTGGAGGCTATATACAGGTGTTACGGTACAGAGTCAGTGTGGAGGCTATATACAGGGTGTTACGGTACAGAGTCAATGTGGAGGCTATATACAGGTGTTACGGTACAGAGTCAGTGTGGAGGCTATATACAGGGTGTTACGGTACAGAGTCAATGTGGAGGCTATATACAGGGTGTTACGGTACAGAGTTAATGTGGAGGCTATATACAGGGTGTTACGGTACAGAGTCAATGTGGAGGCTATATACAGGGTGTTACGGTACAGAGTCAGTGTGGAGGCTATATACAGTGTGTTACGGTACATAGTCAATGTGGAGGCTATATACAGGGTGTTACGGTACAGAGTCAGTGTGGAGGCTATATACAGGGTGTTACGGTACAGAGTCAATGTGGAGGCTATATACAGGGTGTTACAGTACAGAGTCAGTGTGGAGGCTATATACAGTGTGTTACGGTACATAGTCAATGTGGAGGCTATATACAGGGTGTTACGGTACAGAGTCAATGTGGAGGTTATATACAGGGTGTTACGGTACAGAGTCAATGTGGAGGCTATATACAAGGTGTTACGGTACAGAGTCAATGTGGAGGCTATATACAGGGTGTTACGGTACAGAGTCAATGAGGAGACTATATACAGGGTGTTACGGTACAGAGACAATGTGCGGGGGCACCAGTTAGTCGAGGTAATTGAGGTAATATGTACATGTAGGTAGAGTCATTAAAGTGACCGTGTATACAGAGAGTAGAAGCGTAAAGGAGTGGTCTGGGTAGCCCTTTGATTAGCTGTTCGGGAGTCTTATGGCTTGGGGGGTAGAAGCTGTTAACAAGCCTTTTGGACCTAGACTTGGCTCTCCGGCACCGCTTGCCGTGCAGTAGCAGAGAGAACAGCCTATGACTAGTGTGGCTGGAGTCTATGACAATTTTCAGGGCCTTCCTCTGACTCTGCCTGGTATAGAGGTCCTAGGTGGCAGGAAGCTTGGCCCCGGTGATGTACTGGGCTGTACGCATTACCATCTGTAGTGCCTTGAGGTCGGAGGCCAAGCAGTTGCCATACCAGGCAGTGATGCTCTCGATGGTGCAGCTGTAGAACTTTTTGAGGATCTGAGGACCCATTGCAAATGTTTTGTCATCGGCAAACTTGATGATGGTTTTGGAGTCGTGCCTGGCCGTGCAGTCATGAGTGAACAGGGAGTACATGAGGGGAATGAGCACGCACCCCTGAGGGGTCCCTGTGTTGAGGATCAGCGTGGCGGATGTGTTGTTACCTACCCTTACCACCTGGGGGCAGCTGTAGTCAATGAACAGCATTCTCACATAGGTGTTCCTTTTGTCCAGGTGGGAAAGGGCAGTGTGGAGTGCAATAGAGATTGCATCATCTGTGGATCTGTTGGTGCGGTATGCAAATTGGAGTGGGTCTAGAGTTTCTGGGAAAGTGGTGTTGATGTGAGCCATGACCAGCCTTTCAATGCACTTCATGGCTACAGACGTGAGTGCTACGGGTCGGTAGTAATTTAGGAAGGTTACCTTAGTGTTCTTGGGCACAGGGACTATGGTGGTCTGCTTGAAACATGTTGGTATTACAGACTCGGACAGGGAGACGTTGAAAATGTCAGTGAAGACATTTGGTCAGCGCATGTTCTGAGTACAGGTGCTGGTAATCTGTCTGGCCACGCGGTCTTGTGAATGTTGACCTGTTAAAAGGTCTCACTGACTAACAGCTGGACCCGTCTAGACAGACCCTGAATATAACAGCTGGACCCGATCAGACAGACCCTGAATATAACAGCTGGACCCGATCAGACAGACCCTGAATATAACAGCTGGACCCGTCTAGACAGACCCTGAATATAACGCGTGTGTGTGTGTGTGTGTGTGTGTGTGTGAACTGTAAATCCTCCCATCTGAAGGTTTGTGTGTGTATGTGTGTGTGTGTGTGTGTGTGTGTGTGTGTGTGTGTGTGTTGTTTGTGTGTGTGTGCGTGCGTGTGTGTGTGTGTGTGTGTGTGTGTGTGTGTGTGTGTGTGTGACTGTAAATCCTCCCATCTGAAGGTTTGTGTGTGTGTATGTGTGTGTGTGTGTGTGTGTGTTTGTGTGTGTGAGTGTGTGTGTGTGTGTGTGTGTGTGTGTGTGTGTGTGTGTGTGTGTGTGCGTGCGTGTGTGCGTGCTTGTGTGTGTGAACTGTATCTCCTCCCACCTGACCATTAGGCTTTCATGTCTTTCCACTAAAGAACATATCTGCTGATTTAGTACGATGACATAAAGAAGAGCTCCTCAACTGTCGACCAGGAGGAGACGGACAGAAAACACTGTAAACTGTCGACCAGGAGGAGACGGACAGAAAACACTGTAAACTGTCGACCAGGAGGAGACGGACAGAAAACACTGTAAACTGTCGACCAGGAGGAGACGGACAGAAAACACTGTAAACTGTCGACCAGGAGGAGACGGACAGAAAACACTGTAAACCTGCAAATCAGCTTCAACTGAATTTATTTTTGGAAAACTTTTCCAAAGTATTCTCACGCATAATAAAGAGATTTCGGCAACTGCTAAAATGAAGGCCTTTCTAAGGAGTTTTTCCTAGTCACCGTGCTTCTACACCTGCATTGCTTGCTGTTTGGGGGTTTTAGGCTGGGTTTCTGTACAGCACTTTGAGATATCAGCTGATGTAAGAAGGGCTTTATAAATACATTTGATTTGATTTGAAGGAAACACATAAAGAGTCTTAACGTCGTGCGAACCTTGGCACAGATTATAGAAGTAGCAACAGTCATTAACATTGTTAGAATGTTTTTAAAACTATTCAAATTAATGCGACAGTTTGAAAATGGATGAAGATATTAAATATATATATATTCATTTTTTAAATTTTTTCATCTGTCAGATATTGACAAAATTATAGCACATAAAACATTTTACTGGCATGGACAAATAATTGATTAATTTCAGGAATTTTTTATTATTGTAAAATGTCACTTAAATTTTCTTAGAATGTACTCATACATACATTTTGAAACGGCGATCAGTTTAAAAATATATAAATGTGTTAAAATAAAGAAAATTATATGTGCCACATTTGCATAAATACATAGGGTGTATTTGCATATATGAATATCTTAACATAAAGTGATGGAACAAAGCTACAACCACCCAACGACTTGTCTAGACCTACCTGCCCTGACCTACGCTGTCTAAACTCCCTCATTAATTACTGCTGTCACATTCTGTTGCATAATTCAGCAAGTGTGTCAAGTGGGGCGACAGGTAGCCTAGTGGTTAGCTTAAAAATAAAGGAGAGCCGCACACTCTAGGAGCTCAGATGCAAAATTTTAATTTACCAACGTTTCGACAGCCAAGCTGTCTTCATCAGGGTACAGTCCTAGTGGTTAGAACTGTTGGACTTGTAACCAAAAGGTTGCAAGATCAAATCTGTCGTTCTATCCCTGAACAAGGCAGTTTAACCCACTGTTCCTAGGCCGTCATTGTAAATAAGAATTTGTTCTTAACTGGCTTGCCTCGATTAAATAAAGGTTAAAAAATAAATTTCAACAGCTTGGCTCTAGATTGCAGCTATCTACTGATACTTCACATTGTTTGTGAGATCAGACATATTATCCTGGTTTTTCATTTACAGAAGTTTGCTTTTATTTTAGTGCTTCTAATTAGTAAACATTTAAACTGTTTTAATTTGTAAATAAAAAATAAATAAAAAATCCATAAAAACTAAACACCTATCAAAACAAAGGAATCTTTTACATTTTTTATTTTATTTCACCTCTATTTTAAACCAGGTAGGCAAGTTGAAAACAAGTTCTCATTTACAACTGCGACCTGGCCAAGATAAAGCAAAGCAGTGCGACACAAACAACAACACAGAGTTACACATGGAATAAACAAGCGTACAGTCAATAACACAATAGAAAAAGTCTATATACAGTGTGTGAAAATGGTGTGAGGAGGTAAAGCAATAAACAGACCATAGTAGCGAAGTAATTACAATTTAGCAGATTAACACTGGAGTGATAGATGAGCAGATGATGATGTGCAAGTAGAAATACTGGTGTGCAAAAGGAGCAAAAAGTGAATCCAAACAACGTGGGGATGAAGTAGGTAGATTGGATGGGCTATTTACAGATGGGCTATGTACAGTTTCTTGCGATGTACAGTGCCTTGCGAAAGTATTCGGCCCCCTTGAACTTTGCGACCTTTTGCCACATTTCAGGCTTCAAACATAAAGATATAAAACTGTATTTTTTTGTGAAGAATCAACAACAAGTGGGACACAATCATGAAGTGGAACGACATTTATTGGATATTTCAAACTTTTTTAACAAACCAAAAACTGAAAAATTGTGGCGTGCAAAATTATTTTGAAACTTCTGTATGTGTAATGTTTACTGTTAATTTTTATTGTTTATTTCACTTTATATATTATCTACCTCACTTGCTTTGGCAATGTTAACACATGTTTCCCATGCCAATAAAGCCCGTGAATTGAAAATTGAAATTGAGTCACAGGGGTAAAAATGAAAGCAAATCAATCCAGCGAAATTTACTGTGTGTGACAAGTGGATTTTACACCTCCTCAAACACAGGGAGAAAACGCCGCCTCAGGGGGCCGCTCCAGAATCTCCGATAAGTTTTCAATTGGGTTGAGATCTGGTGACTGAGCCGGCCATGACTTACGGTTTTTATGCTTATCAAACCATTCAGTGACCCCTCGTGTCCTGTGGATATTGTCATCCTATGAGGGTGTAGCCACGGTAGCCAAAATAATGGCCTTCCCAGCATTTTTATATATGAGCCGAAGCATGATGGGATGTTAATTGCTTAATGAACTCAGGAACTTCAAGTCTCATTTAATCAAGTGTTTTCTTCTGTCAGTTACATGTAGTTATCACCCCTAATATGTATTATTGTATAAGAATGTTATACATGACTATGTTTTAGTTAAATATTATACACTACATGACCAAAAGTATGTGGACACCTGCTCGTTGAACATCTCATTACAAAATCATAGGGATTAATATGGAGTTGGTCCTCCACCTCTTTGCTGCTATAACAGCCTCCACTCTTCTGGGAAGCCTTTCCACTAGATGTTGGAACTTTGCTGCAGGGACTTGCTTCCATTCAGCCACAAGAGTATTAGTGAGGACGGGCACTGATGTTGGGTGATAAGGCCTGGCTTGCAGTCGGCGTTCCAATTCATCCCGAAGGTGTTCGATGGGGTTGAGGTCAGTGCTCTGTGCAGGCCAGTCACGTTCTTCCACACAGTTCTCGACAAACCATTTCTGTATTGACCTCACCTTTGTTGCTTGGGGGCATTGTCATGCTGAAACAGGAAAGGGCCTTCCCCAAACGGTTGTCACAAAGTTGGAAGCGTCTAGAATGTCATTGTATGCTGTGGTGTTAAGATTTATTTTCACTGAAACTAAGGGGCCAAGCAACCCTCTCTCCCTCTCTTGTCTCTCTCGTCTCTCTCTTGTCTCTCTCTTGTCTCTCTCTCTTGTCTCTCTCTCTCGTCTCTCTCTCTCTGCCTCTTTCTCTCTCTGGCTCTATGTCTCTCTCTCTCTCTCTCTCTTGTCTCTCTCTCTTGTCTCTCTCTCTCTTGTCTCTCTCTCTCTCTCGTCTCTCTCTCTCTCTCTCTCTCTCTCTCTCTCTCTGCCTCTATCTCCTCTCAATCTTTACAGTTGGCACTATGTATTCAGGCAGGTAGCGCTCGCCTGGCATCCGCCAAACCCAGATTCGTCCGTCAGGACTGCCAGATGGTGAAGCGTGATTCATCACTCCAGAGAAGATGTTTCCACTGCTCCAGAGTCCAATGGAGGCGAGCATTACACCACTCCAGCCGACACTTGGCATTGCGTACGGTGAGCTTAGGTTTGGCTACAATGAATGAATTTACTTCCAGAGACGAAGTTAATAAGAAGAACTATTCTGCCACAGTATATTGGTTGGATTATATATATATATATATATATATATATATATATATATATATTATATATTATATATTTTAATAAATATCATTAAAAATCCTACAATGTGATTTTCTGGATTTTTTTTTCTCGTTTTGTCTGTCATAGTTGAAGTGTACCTATGATGAAAATTACAGGCCTCTCTCAACTTTTTAAGTGGGAGAACTTGCACAATTGGTGGCTGACTAAATACTTTTTTGCCCCACTGTATATATATTATATATATTGGTATATTGATTATATTATTATATATATATATTATATATATTGGTATATTGATTATATAATTATATATATATATTATATATATTGGTATATTGATTATATTATTATATATATATTATATATATTGGTATATTGATTATATTATAATATATATATATATATATATTGGTATATTGATTATATATATATATATATATATATATATTATATATATTGGTATATTGATTATATTATAGCTCAATGGGCCAAATGCTCAACACACACTGTACGTTTTAAAACACAGCTTTTTACTTGCTATTAATAAAACAAAGAATTTGCCTTGTCACATCCACCGGATAGTGGATGTTTTTATTTTATTTAACCTTTATTTAACCAGGCAAGTCTGTTAAGAACAAATTCTTATTTTAAATGACGGCCTAGGAACAGTGGGTTAACTGCCTGTTCAGGGGCAGAACGACAGATTTTGTACCTTGTCAGCTCGGGGGTTTGAACTTGCAACCTTCCGTTACTAATCCAACGCTCTAACCACTAGGCTACCCTGTGTTGTTTTACAGGTGTCAGTCATAGTAGTATGGAGCCCCTGCAGCAAATTAAGTGCCTTGCTCAAGGGCACATCGACAGATTTTTCACCTTGTCTGCTCTGGTATTCAAACAAGCAACTTTTAGCCTACTGGCCCAATGCGCTTACCACTAGGTTACCTGCCCACCTTACTAATTATCAATGGCTGTCTAAACATTTATTAGATTTTTTAATGTGACTGGTTTTAAGGGTTAAGGTTGTGGTTCAGTTAGGTCTCAAAGTAACCTAACCCAGAAGTAAATTGTTTCTAAGTACCTTAACCTTTAAGCTTGGGACCAGCAAAAAGGCATAGAGCATCAAATGTGTTGTTTTCGATCTGGGCTGTTTGACTTAACTAGATCCATCCTGTTCTCTCTGGCTCTTTCATGAGTGTGTGTGTGTGAGTGTGTGTGTGTGTGTGTGTGTGTGTGTGCGTGCGTGTGCGTGTGTGTGTGTGTTTGTGTGTGTGTGTGAGTGTGTGTGTGTGAGTGTGTGTGTTTGTGTGTGCTTCTCTGTGTGTGTGTGTGTGTGTGTGTGTGTGTGTGTGTGTGTGTGTGTGTGTGTGTGTGTGTGTGTGAGTTGTGTGTGCTGTGTGCGTTTGTGTGTGCTTCTCTGTGTGTGTGTGCTTCTGTGTGTGTGTGTGTGTGTGTGTGAGTGTGTGCGTTTGTGTGTGCGTGTGCGTTTGTGTGTGCTTCTGTGTGTGTGTGTGTGTGTGTGTGTGTGTGTGTGTGTGTGTGTGTGTGTGTGTGTGTGTGTGAGTGTGTGCGTTTGTGTGTGCTTCTGTGTGTGTGTGTGTGAGTGTGTGTGTGTGTGTGTGAGTGTGTGTGTGTGTGAGTGTGTGCGTTTGTGTGTGCTTCTGTGTGTGTGTGTGTGTGTGTGTGTGTGTGTGTGTGTGTGTGTGTTTGAACCTAGCATTTAAAACATTCTCCCTGGCTACAGTACAGTAATAATTCCTACAATCTACACTGTGGAGGCTATCAAAGCGAAGCTAGTTGAAGTTATAACGTAGTCAGAGGAAAGTGCCGCCAGTGTCAAACATCAGAGTAGAATCAGCCTGGCTTGATGTTATTTTTTTATGTTTACTGTAAATCTAGTGCATGCCACCTTATTCTAGTTTGGCTGACTGGTGGGGTGATATGTATGTGTGTGTGTGTGAACCAGGCTGTTGTAGCTGGTTGGAATGTTATTTAAAGGACAGATCACATTGTTTATTTACTGATGGTGTTAAATCGGGTTATCTGGACATAACAAAGGGTGTCCCACAGGGATCCATTCTTGGTCCGGTTCTTTAAATTATTTACGTTAACAATATTGGTTTATCTGTAATAAATAATAACTTTCACCTGTATTCAGATGACACTGTGTTTGTATGCTATTGCCCTCACAGCTGACCAGGCTCTGTCAGAGGTTCAATCTGCCTTTATTTTCCCTGTAGAAAGCCTTTGTTGAACTGAATTAGGTACTTAATGCAAGTAAAAACAATTATATGTTATTTCCCAAATCACAAAAAAAATGTATCTTATGATTTAAGATGGGTTAGCTGACTACATCATGAAAACGATGTGCGTGCTTCAATGGTGCAGAAGTCAGCGTGTTGCTGCCAGACTGCTAGCAAGAAGGACAAGAAACTGCCATGTGGGTAATCGTAGTGGCTCGTTTCAGCTCGTTTCATCTTAAAAATCCTGTCTTGTTTTGAGGTGTTTTGGCTGATTTCATGTCAATGCTAATTATGGCAAAAAATATGTTAGCTAGCTAATCAACAACTGCAATGAAGTATTTGAGAGACATGTAGTTATGTTTCCAATATTTTTCAAATGTATTTTTATTTACCCCTTATTTTACCAGGTAAATTGATGGAGACATTTTCATTTACAGCAAAGGGGAAAAGTTACAGGCAATTTAGCAGGTCGAAAAGCATTAAACATTTATGGCAATTTAGCTAGCTAGCTTGCACTTGCTAGCTAATTTGTCTTATTAAGCTAGTTTGCTGTTGCTAGCTAATTTATCCAGGGATATAAACATTGAGTTGTTATTTTACCTGAAATGCACAAGGTCCTCTACTCCGCCAATTAATCCACACATAAAACGGTCAACCGAATCGTTTCTAGTCATCTCTCCTCCTTCCAGGCCTTTTCTTCTCTTGACTTTGTTTGTTTAACTATTCATTGCATTTCTATCTTCAACATGCAGTTACATCCCTGCCACTGGCTGAAGGCAGACAATCCAATCATTTCTGAAAACGTAGACACTTCCTGAGATCTGTATTCAAATAGTATTTAAAAAAACAATTTTTAAGTAGTTGCTTTCTGAGATCGGTATTCAAATAGTTTTAAAAAGTATACCTTTTTTGGGATCTGTATTAAATAGTTGCAGTGACCTTTTTTCTACTTTACACAAAGCAGTTAAACTATGGTTAATCCCAGGTCTGGTATTCAGAGTTAGAGTGTTTGCATTGGTTGTCAATGTGTTCATAGTTAAACTAAAGTTATCCAAATTCTGGGGTTCAGCGTTAGGGTGTTTGTGTTGGTTTTCAATGTGTTCGGCATTAGTGTTGGGTTTCACTGGTGAGAATCTTTTTTGTTCCTTGACAGAGGTCTGTTGACAGAGGTCGGTTGACACACACACATACACACACACATTCACGCACAGGCACACAGGAACAGTTGCTCAGACTATGCTCCCCTCAGTGGAAAAGAATGTGTTCCATTGTTTGAAGATGCTGTGATCTCTCTACAGCAAACTAGGAATTATAGGTAATTGCTTGCGGAGTGGTACCGTGAGATCAGGCAATGGGAAGGATTTGGGCTCCTCTTTAGATTCAGGAGGACTTTCGGGTGTCAGTACCAGTCAAAAATTTGGACACACCTACTCATTCAAGGTTTTTATTTTATTTTTTACATGGTAGATTAATAGTGAAGACATCAAAACTATGAAATAGCACATATGGAATCATGTAGTAACCAAAAAAAGTGTTAAACAAATCAAATGTATTTTTATGTTTGAGATTCTTTAAAGTAGCCACCCTTTGCCTTGATGACAGCTTTGGCACACTCTTGGCATTCTCTCAACCAGCTTCATGAGGAAGTCACCTGGAATGCATTTTCAACAGTCTTGAAGGACTTCCCACATATGCTGAGAACTTGTTGGCTGAAAAGGAAATGACAAGATGATAAAGACCATAAAGAAAAACCCTTGAATGAGTAGGTGTGTCCAAACGTTTGACTGGTACTGTAGTATATATATTCTCTCTCTCTCTTTCTCTTTTCACACTCATGTCAATAAGTTATTTATGTTTTTATGTTTTACTACATTTGGTAACATTTCTAAAAACCTGTTTTCACTTTGTCACTATGGGTTATTGTGTGTAAATTGATGAGGAAAAAATGTATTTAATCCATTTTTAGAATAAGGGTTTAATGTAACAACACGTGGGAAAAGTCAATGGGTCTGAATACTCTGTAGGTATATGCATTATTATTATCAATAGGGCCCGTGTGTGTGTGTGTGTGTTTGTCTGTGTGTGTGTGTGTTTGTCTGCGTGTGTGTGTATGTGTGTGTGTTTGTCTGTGTGTCTATGCGTATGTGTGTGTGTCTGTGGGTATGTGTGTTTGTCTGCGTGTGTGTGTGTGTTCATCTGTATGTGTGCTTGTGTGTAATTGCATGTGTGTCTGTTGTATGTATGAATGCATGTGTGTCTAATTGCATACTGTATGTGTGTATGCATAGATCAGATGTAAAGGCATCTGTCCTGAGTGGATCATTATCTTCACCTTCTGCACAACAACCATTGTCTTGCTATCAGAACATGTTATCAGAACATGTTATCAGAACATGTTATCAGAACATGTTATCAGAACATGTTATCGGAACATCTGAGTACCAAATGACACACTATTCTTTATGGGCCCTGGTCAAAAGTAGTGAACTATGTAGGGAATAGGGCGTCATTTGGGAAACACATCAGGTAATTGTGGGCTTCAGAAGAGGAAATGTTGTATTGTTCAAAGATGCTTGTTAGTGATCTTGTTAAAGAAGGGTAGTTCCATCCTGGCCATAACCACCAGTCAACCCTGTTCTCGCAGGGTGAGAGAGGGAGGGGAAGAGGGGAGGAAGAGCAAAAAAGAGAGACAGAGAGAGAAAGAGAGAGGGAGGGAGGGAGAGAGAGAGAGAGGGAGAGAGAGAGGGAGAGAGAGAGAGGGAGGGAGGGAGGGAGGGACGTTTTCCAGGTAATTAATGTAATTGAGGTAGGGCATGTTAAGGTGGTTAAGGTGAATGGAGACAGTGTACGGTGGTTGATGTCTCTCCAGGGGGGTGTAAATTGTAGTCAACAGTGTTTTTTTACCTCCTTCAGACAAAATGACAGGACCTCACTGTAGGGGAAACTTGGACAGTTTGGAAGGGTTTGTTCACACAGGTGCAGGTACACACAGACGCACACACATACACACGCATACACACAAACGCGGGTACACATATACACACAGACGCAAGCACTGTTACAGCATCTTGGATACAGATTCTCCCCAGCCACTCATAGATTGAAAAGATTGATTGCCATGGTGATGATTCAAAAAAATCCTTGGCTGTGCTCTTAGACACTGGGTGGGTTTTTATCCACATGGTTTAAATTAATCTAGATGGTTTAAATGGTTGAAATTAAGCTTTTATCAATCAGAGATGTGTTGCACCACTTTATTTATTTTTTTATATATTTTTTATATATTTTGTAACCTTTATTAAACCAGGCAAGTCAGTTAAGAACAAATTCTTATTTTCAATGACGGCCTTGGAACAGTGGGTTAACTGATCTAGGAACAGTGGGATAACTGATCTAGGAACAGTGGGTTAACTGATCTAGGAACAGTGGGTTAACTGATCTAGGAACAGTGGGTTAACTGATATAGGAACAGTGGGTTAACTGATATAGGAACAGTGGGTTAACTGATATAGGAACAGTGGGTTAACTGATATAGGAACAGTGGGTTAACTGATATAGGAACAGTGGGTTAACTGATCTAGGAACAGTGGGTTAACTGATATAGGAACAGTGGGTTAACTGATCTAGGGACAGTGGGTTAACTGATCTAGGAACAGTGGGTTAACTGATCTAGGAACAGTGGGTTAATTGATCTAGGGACAGTGGGTTATCTGATCTAGGAACGGTGGGTTAATTGTTCTAGGAACGGTGGGTTAACTGATCTAGGAACAGTGGGTTAACTGATCTAGGAACAGTGGGATAACTGATCTAGGAACAGTGGGTTAACTGATCTAGGAACAGTGGGTTAACTGATATAGGAACAGTGGGTTAACTGATATAGGAACAGTGGGTTAACTGATATAGGAACAGTGGGTTAACTGATATAGGAACAGTGGGTTAACTGATCTAGGAACAGTGGGTTAACTGATATAGGAACAGTGGGTTAACTGATCTAGGGACAGTGGGTTAACTGATCTAGGAACAGTGGGTTAACTGATCTAGGAACAGTGGGTTAATTGATCTAGGGACAGTGGGTTATCTGATCTAGGAACGGTGGGTTAATTGTTCTAGGAACGGTGGGTTAACTGATCTAGGAACAGTGGGTTAACTGATCTAGGAACAGTGGGATAACTGATCTAGGAACAGTGGGTTAACTGATCTAGGAACAGTGGGTTAACTGATCTAGGAACAGTGGGTTAACTGATCTAGGAACAGTGGGTTAACTGATCTAGAAACAGTGGGTTAACTGATCTAGGAACAGTGGGATAACTGATCTAGGAACAGTGGGTTAACTGATCTAGGAACAGTGGGTTAACTGATCTAGGAACAGTGGGTTAACTGATCTAGGAACAGTGGGTTAACTGATCTAGAAACAGTGGGTTAACTGATCTAGGAACAGTGGGTTAACTGATCTAGAAACAGTGGGTTAACTGATCTAGGAACAGTGGGTTAACTGATCTAGGAACAGTGGGTTAACTGATCTAGGAACAGTGGGTTAACTGACTAGAAACAGTGGGTTAACTGATCTAGGAACAGGTTTAACTGATCTAGGAACAGTGGGTTAACTGATCTAGGAACAGTGGGTTAACTGATATAGGAACAGTGGGTTAACTGATATAGGAACAGTGGGTTAACTGATATAGGAACAGTGGGTTAACTGATATAGGAACAGTGGGTTAACTGATATAGGAACAGTGGGTTAACTGATATAGGAACAGTGGGTTAACTGATCTAGGAACAGTGGGTTAACTGATATAGGAACAGTGGGTTAACTGATCTAGGGACAGTGGGTTAACTGATCTAGGAACAGTGGGTTAACTGATCTAGGAACAGTGGGTTAACTGATCTAGGGACAGTGGGTTATCTGATCTAGGAACGGTGGGTTAATTGTTCTAGGAACGGGGGGTTAACTGATCTAGGAACAGTGGGTTAACTGATCTAGGAACAGTGGGATAACTGATCTAGGAACAGTGGGTTAACTGATCTAGGAACAGTGGGTTAACTGATATAGGAACAGTGGGTTAACTGATATAGGAACAGTGGGTTAACTGATATAGGAACAGTGGGTTAACTGATATAGGAACAGTGGGTTAACTGATCTAGGAACAGTGGGTTAACTGATATAGGAACAGTGGGTTAACTGATCTAGGGACAGTGGGTTAACTGATCTAGGAACAGTGGGTTAACTGATCTAGGAACAGTGGGTTAACTGATCTAGGAACAGTGGGTTATCTGATCTAGGAACGGTGGGTTAATTGTTCTAGGAACAGTGGGTTAACTGATCTAGGAACAGTGGGTTAACTGATCTAGGAACAGTGGGATAACTGATCTAGGAACAGTGGGTTAACTGATCTAGGAACAGTGGGTTAACTGATCTAGGAACAGTGGGTTAACTGATCTAGGAACAGTGGGTTAACTGATCTAGAAACAGTGGGTTAACTGATCTAGGAACAGTGGGATAACTGATCTAGGAACAGTGGGTTAACTGATCTAGGAACAGTGGGTTAACTGATCTAGGAACAGTGGGTTAACTGATCTAGGAACAGTGGGTTAACTGATCTAGAAACAGTGGGTTAACTGATCTAGGAACAGTGGGTTAACTGATCTAGAAACAGTGGGTTAACTGATCTAGGAACAGTGGGTTAACTGATCTAGGAACAGTGGGTTAACTGATCTAGGAACAGTGGGTTAACTGATCTAGAAACAGTGGGTTAACTGATCTAGGAACAGTGGGATAACTGATCTAGGAACAGTGGGTTAACTGATCTAGGAACAGTGGGTTAACTGATCTAGGAACAGTGGGTTAACTGATCTAGGAACAGTGGGTTAACTGATCTAGAAACAGTGGGTTAACTGATCTAGGAACAGTGGGTTAACTGATCTAGAAACAGTGGGTTAACTGATCTAGGAACAGTGGGTTAACTGATCTAGGAACGGTGGGTTAACTGATCTAGGAACAGTGGGATAACTGCCTTTGAATCTGGATAAATGCATCTAGGAACAGTGGGTTAACTGATCTAGGAACAGTGGGTTAACTGATCTAGGAACAGTGGGTTAACTGAACTAGGAACAGTGGGTTAACTGCCATTGAATCTGGATAAATGCATCTAGGAACAGTGGGTTAACTGATCTAGGAACAGTGGGTTAACTGATCTAGGAACAGTGGGTTAACTGAACTAGGAACAGTGGGTTAACTGCCTTTGAATCTGGATAAATGCATCTAGGAACAGTGGGTTAACTGATCTAGGAACAGTGGGTTAACTGATCTAGGAACAGTGGGTTAACTGAACTAGGAACAGTGGGTTAACTGCCATTGAATCTGGATAAATGCATCTAGGAACAGTGGGTTAACTGATCTAGGAACAGTGGGTTAACTGAACTAGGAACAGTGGGTTAACTGAACTAGGAACAGTGGGTTAACTGCCTTTGAATCTGGATAAAAGCATCTAGGAACAGTGGGTTAACTGATCTAGGAACAGTGGGTTAACTGATCTAGGAACAGTGGGTTAACTGATCTAGGAACAGTGGGTTAACTGAACTAGGAACAGTGGGTTAACTGCCTTTGAATCTGGATAAATGCATCTAGGAACAGTGGGTTAACTGATCTAGGAACAGTGGGTTAACTGCCTTTGAATCTGGATAAATGCATCTAGGAACAGTGGGTTAACTGATCTAGGAACAGTGGGTTAACTGATCTAGGAACAGTGGGTTAACTGAACTAGGAACAGTGGGTTAACTGAACTAGGAACAGTGGGATAACTGATCTAGGAACAGTGGGTTAACTGATCTAGGAACAGTGGGATAACTGATCTAGGAACAGTGGTTTAACTGATCTAGGAACGGTGGGTTAACTGATCTAGAAACAGTGGGTTAACTGATCTAGGAACGGTGGGTTAACTGATCTAGAAACAGTGGGTTAACTGATCTAGGAACAGTGGGATAACTGATCTAGGAACAGTGGGTTAACTGATCTAGGAACAGTGGGTTAACTGATCTAGGAACAGTGGGTTAACTGATCTAGGAACGGTGGGTTAACTGATCTAGAAACAGTGGGTTAACTGATCTAGGAACAGTGGGTTAACTGATCTAGGAACAGTGGGTTAACTGAACTAGGAACAGTGGGTTAACTGCCTTTGAATCTGGATAAATGCATCTAGGAACAGTGGGTTAACTGATCTAGGAACAGTGGGTTAACTGAACTAGGAACAGTGGGTTAACTGAACTAGGAACAGTGGGTTAACTGCCTTTGAATCTGGATAAAAGCATCTAGGAACAGTGGGTTAACTGATCTAGGAACAGTGGGTTAACTGATCTAGGAACAGTGGGTTAACTGATCTAGGAACAGTGGGTTAACTGAACTAGGAACAGTGGGTTAACTGCCTTTGAATCTGGATAAATGCATCTAGGAACAGTGGGTTAACTGATCTAGGAACAGTGGGTTAACTGAACTAGGAACAGTGGGTTAACTGCCTTTGAATCTGGATAAAAGCATCTAGGAACAGTGGGTTAACTGATCTAGGAACAGTGGGTTAACTGAACTAGGAACAGTGGGTTAACTGAACTAGGAACAGTGGGTTAACTGAACTAGGAACAGTGGGATAACTGATCTAGGAACAGTGGGTTAACTGAACTAGGAACAGTGGGTTAACTGCCTTTGAATCTGGATAAAAGCAGGATTAAACAGTTTTAAACTATGATTTGACATGTTACAGTGCATTCACTTTTTCCACATTTTCTAATTTTACAGCCTTATTCTGAAATGGATGAAATCATTCCCCCCCCTCATCAACATACACACGATACCCCCATATTATGGGTTATTGTATGTAGATTGATGAGGAAAATATTTTACTTTGAGATCTCATGCCATGATTTGAGAGATGTTGTATTCTCTCTCTTCAGGTGTCTGGGGGGGTTAAAACCTTGGTCATTAGATACCCACGACAGACATATCCGTTGTCGTCTAGTAGGTGGCCTTCATATGCCCCCCCCCTTTCCAGCAATCCACACAGACGACTATTGTCAGAGATTCTGCTGTTGTGAGTGGATCCTAGCTAGGACGTTGATGTAGCTGTAAGCTTTCTGATTACTGAACATTTCTCCATTCAACGCCACCAGGGTTGGCAATCAGAATGTGTGACCAGTCTATTGTCCCTAGTACACCTGGGAATCCAGCTGTCTTGTAAAAGTTGCGTAGAACCGTAGGGCCACCAGGAGCTGAAGTAGTGTGGGTACAGTCCTTTCTTTCCAGTTGCGTAGAACCGTAGGGCCACCAGGAGCTGAAGTAGTGGGGGTACAGTCCTTTCTTTCCAGTTGCGTAGAACCTTAGGGCCACCAGGAGCTGAAGTAGTGGGGGTACAGTCCTTTCTTTCCAGTTGCGTAGAACCGTAGGGCCACCAGGAGCTGAAGTAGTGGGGGTACAGTCCTTTCTTTCCAGTTGCGTAGAACCGTAGGGCCACCAGGAGCTGAAGTAGTGTGGGTACAGTCCTTTCTTTCCAGTTGCGTAGAACCGTAGGGCCACCAGGAGCTGAAGTAGTGTGGGTACAGTCCTTTCTTTCCAGTTGCGTAGAACCGTAGGGCCACCAGGAGCTGAAGTAGTGTGGGTACAGTCCTTTCTTTCCAGTTGCGTAGAACCGTAGGGCCACCAGGAGCTGAAGTAGTGGGGGTACAGTCCTTTCTTTCCAGTTGCGTAGAACCGTAGGGCCACCAGGAGCTGAAGTAGTGTGGGTACAGTCCTTTATTTCCAGTTGCGTAGAACCGTAGGGCCACCAGGAGCTGAAGTAGTGTGGGTACAGTCCTTTATTTCCAGTTGCGTAGAACCGTAGGGCCACCAGGAGCTGAAGTAGTGTGGGTACAGTCCTTTCTTTCCAGTTGCGTAGAACCGTAGGGCCACCAGGAGCTGAAGTAGTGGGGGTACAGTCCTTTCTTTCCAGTTGCGTAGAACCGTAGGGCCACCAGGAGCTGAAGTAGTGTGGGTACAGTCCTTTCTTTCCAGTTGCGTAGAACCGTAGGGCCACCAGGAGCTGAAGTAGTGGGGGTACAGTCCTTTCTTTCCAGTTGCGTAGAACCGTAGGGCCACCAGGAGCTGAAGTAGTGTGGGTACAGTCCTTTCTTTCCAGTTGCGTAGAACCGTAGGGCCACCAGGAGCTGAAGTAGTGGGGGTACAGTCCTTTATTTACAGTTGCGTAGAACCGTAGGGCCACCGGGAGCTGAAGTAGTGGGGCTACAGTCTCGTTCCTATCACTCCCACGCTTCATGGTTGGTCCAGCCTTTCTTTCCAGTTGCGTTACAGAGTCCTTGGGGAAGCGGTATCTCCTTGAAAAACTCATCATTATCATAAAACTCAACAGGATTCAACCTGTCTCTAATTATTCTCTGAGGAACTCTTGCACTGATCTCTCCAACGTAGATATGCTGCCCTTTTTATCAGCGAAACCACATCAAGTGGCAGTTTCGAACTCATCTCCAATCTAAGTTTATGTTCCGTTTTTGTTTATTGAGCAACAGGCTTAACATTTATGTAGGTTTAAAGTGAAAGCTAAACTTATATTATAGGAAGGATTTAATTTAACTTGGGTTTGGTGCAACAAGATTAACAGATAAACCTTGATTTAATCCAGTTTGAGTTAATCCCATGTTCCTTCCTTCCTTCCTTCCTTCCTTCCTTCCTTCCTTCCTTCCTTCCTTCCTTCCTTCCTTCCTTCCTTCCTTCCTTCCTTCCTTCCTTCCTTCCTTCCTTCCTTCCTTCCTTCCTTCCTTCCTTCCTTCCTTCCTTCCTTCCTCTTTCTTTCACTTGTACTCTCTGTCTCTCTTCTCTTTTTCGTTCGTACTCTCCTTCTTCCTTCCTTCCTTCCTCTCTTTCTTCCACTTGTCTCTCTCCCTCTCTCCCCTCTTCGTTTTCGTTCGTTCGTTCCTTCCTTCCTTCCTTCCTTCCTTCCTTCCTTCCTTCCTTCCTTCCTTCCTTCCTTCCTTCCTTCCTCTCTTTCTTCCACTTGTACTCTCTCTGTCTCTCTCCCCCTCTCTCTCCTTTCGTTTTGTTCCTTCTGTCTCTCCCCCTCTCTTCTTTCCTTCCTTCCTTCCTTCCTTCCTTCCTTCCTTCCTTCCTTCCTTCCTTCCTTCCTTCCTTCCTCTTTTCTTTCACTTGTACTCTCTCTTCTCTCTCTCCCCTTTGTTCGTTCTCTTTGTTCGTTCCTTTGTTCGTTCCTTTGTTCTTCCTTCCTTCCTTCCTTCCTTCCTTCCTTCCTTCCTTCTTCCTTCCTATCTCTCTTTCTTTCACTTGTACTCTCTGTCTCTCTCCCCCTCTCTCTTTCGTTCCGTTCCTTTGTTCCTTCCTTCCTTCCTTCCTTCCTTCCTTCCTTCCTTCCTTCCTTCCTTCCTTCCTTCCTTCCTTCCTTCCTTCCTTCCTTCCTTCCTATCTCTCTTTCCTTTACTCTCTCTGTCTCTCTCCTTCCTTCCTTCCTTCCTTCCTTCCTTCCTTCCTTCCTTCCTTCCTTCCTTCCTCCTTCCTTTCACTTGTACTCTCTCTGTCTCTCTCCCCTCTCTCTTCCACCTTCCTTGTACTCTCTCTGTCTCTCTCCCCCTCCTTTCGTTCGTTCTTCCTTCCTTCCTTCCTTCCTTCCTTCCTTCTCTTTTCCTTCCTTCCTTCCTTCCTTCCTATCCTTCCTTCCTTCCTTCCTTCCTTCCTATCTCTCTTTCTTTCAAAACCTCTCTCTGTCTCTCTCCCCCTCTCTCTTTCGTTCATTCGTTCCTCTCCTTCCTTCCTCCTTCCTTCCTTCCTTCCTTCCTTCCTTTTCTTTCCTTCTTCCTTCCTTCCTTCCTTCCTTTCACTTGTACTCTCTCTGTCTCTTCCCCCTTCCTTCCTTCCTTCCTTCCTTCCTTCCTTCCTTCTTCCTTCTCTCTTTCTTTCACTTGTACTCTCTCTGTCTCTCTCCCCATCTTTCACTTCGTTCCTTCCTTCCTTCCTTCCTTCCTTCCTATCAACTTCCTTCCTTTCCTTCCTTCCTTCTCTTTCTTTCTTCCTTCCTTCGTTCCTTCCTTCCTTCCTTCCTTCCTTCCTATCTCTCTTTCTTTCACTTGTACTCTCTCTGTCTCTCTCCCCTCTCTCTTTCGTCCCCCCTTCCTTCCTTCCTTCCTTCCTATCTCTTTCTTTCACTTGTACTCCTCTCTGTCTCCCCCTCTCTCTTTCGTTCTTCCTTCCTTCCTTCCTTCCTTCCTTCCTATCTCTCTTTCTTTCACTTGTACTCTCTCTGTCTCTCTCCCCTCTCTCTCTTTCGTTCGTTTCGTTCCTTCCTTCCTTCCTTCCTTCCTTCCTTCCTTCCTTCCTTCCTTCTATCTTCTTTCTTTCACTTGTACTCTCTCTGTCTCTCTCCCCCTCTCTCTTCCGTTCCTTTGTTCCTTCGTTCCTTCCTTCCTTCCTTCCTTCCTTCCTTCCTTCCTTCCTTCCTTCTCTTTTCCTTGTACTCTCTCTGTCTCTCTCCCCCTTCTCTTTCTTTTCCTTCCTTCTTCCTTCCTTCCTTCCTACTCTCTCTGTCTCTCTTCCCCTTCCTCTCTCTTTCCTTCCTTCTTCGTTTCGTTGTTCTCTTCCTTCTTCATTCCTTCCTTCCTTCCTTCCTTCCTTCCTTCCTTCCTTCTCTCTTTCTTTCACTTGTACTCTCTCTCTGTCTCTCTCCCCCTCTCTCTTTCGTTCGTTCGTTCCTTCAACCTGTACTCTCAGGTTCCTTCCTTCCTTCCTTCCTTCCTTCCTATCTCTCTTTCTTTCACTTGTACTCTCTCTGTCTCTCTCCCCCTCTCTCTTTCGTTCGTTCGTTCCTTCGTTCCTTCCTTCCTTCCTTCCTTCCTATTTGGTTCGTTCCTTCCTTCCTTCCTTCCTTCCTATCTCTCTTTCTTTCACTTGTACTCTCTCTGTCTCTCTCCCCCTCTCTCTTTTCGTTCCTTTGTTTCCTTCCTTCCTTCCTTCCTTCCTTCCTTCCTTCCTTCCTTCCTTCTTCCTCTTCCTCTTTTCACTTCTACTTTCGTACTCTCTGTCTCTTTCTATTCTCTCTCTTTCGTTCGTTCCTACATTATGTTCCTTCCTTCATTCCTTCCTTCCTTCCTTCCTTCCTTCCTTCCTTCCTTCCTTCCTTCAATCTTCTTTCTTTCACTTGTACTCTCTCTGTCTCTCTCCCCCTCTCTCTCTTCTTTCGTTCGTTTTGTTTGGATTCGTTCCTTCCTTCCTTCCTTCCTTCCTTCCTTCCTTCCTTCCTTCCTCTTCCTTCTTCTCTTTCTTTCACTTGTACTCTCTCTGTCTCTCTCCCCTCTCTCTCTTCCTATCTCTTTTCACTTGTTCTTCCTTCGTTTCCTTCCTTCCTTCCTTCCTTCCTTCCTATCTCTCTTTCTTTCACTTGTACTCTCTCTGTCTCTCTCCCCCTCTCTCTTTTCGTTCTTCCCTTCGTTCCTTCCTTCCTTCCTTCCTTCCTATCTCTCTTTCTTTCATCTCTCTGTCTCTCTCCCCCTCTCTCTTTCGTTCGTTCGTTCCTTCGTTCCTTCCTTCCTTCCTTCCTTCCTATCTCTCTTTCTTCCACTTGTACTCTCTCTGTCTCTCTGTACTCTCTCTGTCTCTCTCCCCTCTCTCTTTCCTTTGTTCGTTCCTTTGTTCGTTCCTTTGTTCCTTCCTTCCTTCCTTCCTTCCTTCCTTCCTTCCTTCCTTCCTTCCTTCCTTCCTTCCTTCCTTCCTTCCTTCCTTCTTCCTTCCTTCCTTCCTTCCTTCCTTCCTTCCTTCCTTCCTTCCTATCTCTCTTTCTTCCACTTGTAC